>NW_008602138.1:72765-91618 GCF_000691845.1 Merops nubicus | reverse complement strand
AGGAATCCCTGCTGCAGGTAGTGTGAAGACTGGTGCTGCTCAGCAGCTGAAACGGAGCCTGCTCTTGAGTCTTCCAGTTCAGAGCAGGCATTACAGAGGCTCTTGGTAAACTCAGCCTTTTAGACCCTAGGAGCAGCTATTTGGGCTCAGGTTAAACATCTTTCTAACCCAATACTCCAAGACCTGTAGAAGGTGCAAGGATTTAGAATCACAGAATCATTTTGGTTGGAAGGGACCTTAAAAAACACCTAGTTCAACCCCCCCTGCCATGGGCAGGGACACCTCCCACTAGACCACATTGCTCAGAGCCTCCTCCAACCTGGCCTTGAACAGTTCCAGTGCTGGAGCATCCATAAACATCTCTGGGCAACCTGTGCCAGTGCCTCACCACCCTCACAGTGAAGAACTTCTTCCTTACATCTAAGCCAAATCTCCTTCTTTCAGTTTAAAACCACCACCCCTTGTCCTCTCCTTACAATCCTTGACAGAAACCCCCTCCCCATCTTTCCTGCAGGCCCCCTTTAAGTGCTGAAAAGCTACAAGAAGGTCTCCCCTCATTCTTCTCTTCACAGGGGAGGTGCTCCAGCCTCCTGACCATCTTTGTGGTCCTCCTCTAGACCCACTCAAGCAGGTCCAGGTCCTTTTGCTGAGGGCTCCAGAGCTGAACACAGTGGCCTGTGTGGGGTCTCACCAGGGCTTTCACCCTGTGCTCCCCCATGAATTTGTAGCTTATGGTTTTCTTGAGCATCTTTGTGCTAATACACCCTACAAAATTTTTCTTCCATGAACTTTGCCCACTTGCTTTCCTGAGCCCATAAAAACTCTTGAAATCGACAATGTCTTGTGACAATTACTTCAGAGATTAGTAACATGAAAGAAATATTAATAATTTTTCACCTGGTCATTTAATTAAATGCCCTCTAGTTTGTGCATTGTGAGAATGACCAACTATTCCTTATTTATTGTCTTTAAACCACTTCTGACATCTGTCGTATTTCTCTTTATAAAGCTAAAACATCTTTCCCTGTCTAGTGGTGTCTTTTTCAGCTCCTCCAGCCAACTGGTGCTTTTGCATTGGAGCCATGCAAAGCCTGCTTCAATTCTCTTTGGCCAAGGCTTTGCAGGCAATGCGAGGGATTGTGACCAGGCAAGCTCATGTTTGCATGCAAGCAGCAAATTGCAAGAGCTGAAAGAGTCAAGACTGCAAAAGCCCTGGCACAGACTATGGGAAATGTACTTTGAAATCCATGTTCTGCCACTGACTCACTGGCAACCCTTAGCAAACAAAGCAGAATAATAGGCCCTTGGGGCACTGGGTACCCATATCCCAACAGGTTGGGTGGAAGATGGGTATTTCCTGCTTTGGAAGTATCCTGCTGCTCTCGTGTAGAAGCTGAGCAAACTCCACCAAAACAGGGGCCTTGACAAGTTAAAGGCATTACAGATGTGAGGCACTGGGTGCCTATTTTAACATGTGAAATGATTGATGGGCCTGGTGCAGAGGGGTGACAACAGCCCCAAGGGCTCACCATACTGTCCTAATTTTTTTTTCACATGGCCTAAAGATGCATCTATTCATGTGCATAAAGACACTCAGAGGGGCTGGCAGTGGTGTTCCTTGTGTCTTTAAGGAAATAAAAGTTGATTCAGAGAAATTCTGCAGTTTAGCAGGGTTTTGATGACAGCATGTGCATGCCTTTCACATCAGGGGTTAAAAGAGGGCTTGGCCTTGAGGGTGCTGTGGTCAGTAAAAGGCTTTTTGTTACATTTCCTATGTTCTACATCGGGCTTTATGAGTTAAAAAGTGGAGAGGGTTGAATGAGGCATCGTGAAAAGTTTTGATATCATTGCTGACACCTCCCGTAATAACTCCTGAAATACTTTAATTAAAGGAAAAAAGAAGGACAGAGTATGGCATTTCCCAAAACCATAAATCTCCTCTATTATTTGTAATTTCTTCTTGAGACCGAGCTCTGGGTGTAAACTGCTAGGTATGAAGGGGTAATAAAACCTCTTCCCCCTGAGAAAAGAGTCTTTGTTGTGCTTATTTTTATTTCTTAATATGTTCAGTCCAGGTTTCTTAGTTAAAAACGTCTTAACCACAATCTTTCTGAAAGGCAAGAAAGGGGGTGAAATAGTTTAGGAGAGATGTGGACTTGCTAGCAGAAATTTCTCTTGGTGGGTGTTTTTTAAGCAGAACTGAATATGATTGCAGCCTGGTTTGCTTGGACTCAAGCCATACATTTCACAGCATCCTCAGATCATGCACTGCAGATTCCCGTTCTTCCAGGGCAAAATGGATGGGCCCAAGGCATATGGCCTCCAACTTTCATAGCAGATCTAATCCACATAAGCAATCATGTACTAAAAATGGTCCTGCTGATGAAAAGAAGTGGTCACTAGGAGCAGGATAGGTGGCCAAATGCAGTAACACTAAATATCAGATTTGAAGTCATCAAAATGATCAAAATTTTACTTTTTTTTCCCCCCTCTCTCCTCTTCCTCCACTATTTTCCAAAGCTTCTCCTCTACAGAGTGCATGTCTTTCCTTCACCACTAGCACAAACATCCCCAGCAAATTTCATCTCAGGAGCTGACCTCTTTCAACAAAACATTGCAAAATCAAATATGGGACTTCAGACATTTTGTTTAAAACCTCATCATGAGAAACTATGAGCTGAAAGAAGAAAGCAAAGACGTGCAGTTCCTGAACCATGGCTTGCAAGCCAAAATGGGTGCTGTGACAAGATGTTGGTAGAAGAGTTGCAGAAGGAAAGGAAGAACATCAAAGACACAATGCAACAAAGGGAAGAAAGGCTCCAACTATTAGAATACAAAACCAAAACCCTGAAGAGTGCTAATAAACAACTCATCTTGCAAATCAAGGCTCTGATGGACCAGTTGGCTGCATGTGAAGACTCTCAAACTGTAAGAAACAGAAGTGAAGCTCAAAAAATTAAAAATATTGTGTTCAGTGCCTCGAGGACAAGTTGAAAGATGTCCAGTAGCAACATGAGAGAGAAAACCAACAGATGTTCCAGTTAGAGGAGACATTGAGAGAGCTCACCCAGATATGCAAGAGTCAGAGAAAGGGTCTAAGGCAGCTGAAAGGAGAGCTGTAAGCAGCAGAGAAGCAAGCAGCTCTTCATACACATGACTGTAAGTGCTGTCACCCCATGGGCTCATAGCATATGGATGGAGATAGGATCAAGAACATGAAAAGCTCCTCAGAGCCATCTGTGACGAGAAAACTGCACTGGCTCAAGGACCTCAAGAAGTTTTTATCCCCCTTCATAGCTTGCGTGGCACTTTTGGCTTGGTCAAAGATTATTTCACTGCTAACATTTTTCTGCCTCTAGTGAATACAACATCTATGTGGTTGTAGAGCTCCTATCTCAATATCTTAAGCTTTATCTGAAAAGCTAATGGCTTCTTGCCAGATTAGGTTTGCTGTAATCCCCTGTTTGGCTAATCATAAAATTGTCCCACTTGGAAGAGACCTTCAAGATCATTGAGTCCAACTGTTAAACCAGCACTGTCAAGTCACCACTAAACCATGTCCCCAGGTGCCACATCTACATATCTTTTAAATAGCTCCAGGGATGAGGATTCCACCACCTCCCTGGGCAGCATGATCCAGGGTTTGGCAATATCTTCAATGAATAAATTTTTCCTCATGTCCAACCTAAACCTCCCCTGGCACAACTTGAGACTGTTTCCTCTTGTCCTGTCCATTGTTCCTTGGGAGAAGAGCCCGACCCCCACCTGGCTCCAGCTTCCTGCCAGGGAACTGTGGAGAGACAGAAGGTCTCCCCTGAGCCCCCTTTCCTCCAGGCTCAGCACCCCCAGGTCCTTCAGCTTCTCCTCACCACACTTGGGCTCTAGATCCTCCCCCAGCTTTGTTGTCCTTCTATGGACACACTCCAGCACCTCAGAGTCCTTCTTGTAGTGAGAGGCCCAAAACTGAACCCAGGATTCAAGGCATGGCGTCCCCAGTGCCCATTCCAGGGGGATGATCCCTGCCCTAGTCCTGCTGGCCACACTGGTGCTGATCCAAGCCAGGATGCTGGTGGTCTTCTCAGCCACCTGGCCACACACACTGGCTCATGTTCAGTTGGCTGTCGACCAATCCCCCCACATCCTTTTCTGTGGAATCCCTCTGAGCTTTGTAGTTTAAGAATTCAGTTTATGTCATATGCTTGTTATGTAGATATTTATTTTAAATACATACAATTTAGACAAAGCAATCAAAAGTAGCTGCCCTCTCAAGTGACCTGTTCTCTGAAATGTTCAAAGAATGTTTGTAGACACCAGAGAGATGATTCTTTCATTCAAAACCTTATTTTACTTTCCTTTTTTTGCACTTCACCCACCCGTTCCCAAAGTAAATCTGTTGTACTGTGCTTCTTCAGAGCTCTTATCGCACAGTGAAGAATTCAGCTTGATCCACCTGCAGCTTTTTCTTCAGGGACTGTTGCTATAGGACGGAGAAGGTCCTATATGTTGACCTGAGAGATGTTGGACCTGATGAGGGAACAGAGATATTTGTAGGTTAAATGACTTGTTAGAGGTTAGATGGGGAAGAGTTGGCAAAGGCAAATACTGAGTCAAGCTACAGGCTACATGCAGAGTTGTTCTGCTCTCCAGAAAGATAGATATGGAGTAAAATAAGTCAGTATCTATCTTGAGGTCTTAATCAGTCTGCAGGTGAATGTGAGTGATACTTGCAATAGCCTATCAATGCTGCTGAGAGCACATGTATCTGTGGAGAGTGGCCCAAGCATGGTCAAGGTACTGGTTTTGTCCCAAGAGGATGAACCCCATTCCAGTGGGACCTTCCCAAGCTTCCTCAAAGCAAGGATGGGAAGATCATCATAGAATCACAGAATGGTTTGGGTTGGAAGGGACCTTAAAGATCGTATAGTTCCAACCTCTCTACCATGGGCAGGGACACTTCCCACTAGAGCAGGTTTACTCAAAGCCTCATCCAGCCTGGTCTTCAACACATCTAGTGATGGAGCATCCACAACCTCTCTGGGTCTCACGACCTTCATATTGAAGAACAACTTCTTAATTTCTCATCTAAATCTACACTTTTTTTTTTCCATCCACAACCTCTCTGGGTCTCATGACCTTCATATTGAAGAACTTCTTAATTTCTCATCTAAATCTACACTTTTCCTGTTTGAAGCCATAGCCCTTGTCCTATCACTACATGCTCTTGTAAAAAGCCCCTTCCCAGCTTTCTTGCAGTTCCCCTTCAGTTATTGGAAGTCTGCAAGAAGGTCTCCCTGGAGCATTCTGCAGGCTGAACAATCCCAACTCTCTCAGCCTGGCTTCACAGCAGAGGGATTCCAGCTCTTGGATCATCTTAGTTACCCTCCTCTGGACCTGCTCCAACAGGTCCATGTCCTTCTTGTGTTGGGAGCTCCAGAGGCTGACGCAGTACCCGAGGTGGGGCTTCACCAGAGCTGAGTAGGAGGGCAGAATCACCTCCCTTGACCTGCTGTGCATGTTGCTTTAGATGCAGCCCAGGATCCAATTTGCTTTCTGGGCTGCACTCACATATTGCTGGCTCAAGACGAGCTGTGCCACGTGGACAAAACCCCAGCTATCTGATTTTTGCTAAAGATATTGTTTTGGACATGCCAGAGTTCTTAAGGTACCCAGATCTGCTACCCAATTTGCATTTCTCTGGTTTGGTTGGCTGGGTCAATGCAGGAGCAGGTTTTGTGTCACATACTATAGAGATGTTGAGCTGTGGGCTGGAACAAGAAAGAGCCAAGTTACAGCAATAGATAAAATTCATCATTTCCAAACCAAAATGGCTGTAAGCCATCTAAATTGTGTTCAGTTGTTAAAGGGACAAACCTACCTACGACATTTTAAAACCAGCACAAAGATTTGAGAAATATTGGTTAATATAACTATATTATTGTTATGAAAGATAAGGGTAAAGGGAAATTGCTGTTGCTTTTGATTACACTTTATGTTAAAGGTACATTTTTAATGGATAAATAAGATGCTAAGAAGAGGTTAGGCAAGGCAAACTTAAGCAGTCCAACTTCAGAGGTGGATAAAGGTGGAGAAGGAATTTTAAAATGCCACACCAGAGTATGAGACTACTTTTTTATACCAGCCTGGGTCCAGGCTCCAGTGACTGTCCCACAGCTTTAGGCAGTCAACTGCTGAAGCTAAATTATCACCCTATCTGGTATTCACTCATTGTGTCTTCAGAGAAGAGAGAAAAGTGCCACCAGAAGATAATCCAGATCTCTCTGTTCACCATGAGATTTTAACACTAGTATCTCTACGAAGTGGCTTGTCAGGTGGGGAGACTGGTATCCAGCCCACATCTCTGTTTCTTACCTGAGTCCTTGGACAAGTTCCTACAGCCTTTATTCCTTAGGCTGGAGAAATACTTCAGGGCACCCAACAGCTTTGCAGAGCTGAGTCTTCATGTATCTCTTGTGTTTCCAATGTCCTCTCTAACTGGGGTATTTCCCCATATCACAAGCGTATTAAAAGTCCCAGAGTCACCATCCCTGGAGGTATTTAAAAGATGTGTAGGTGTGGTGCTGAGGGACATGGTTTATACCTGGCAATAATGAGTTAATGGTTGGACATGATGATCTTAAAGATCTTTTCCAACCTAAAAAATTCTATTATTCTAAAAGGAGTGAAGCATATTTTAACAGTGGAAGCCACATGTGGTGAGCTAGGCAGACCTGCTCAGTTACTGAAGCCACCACTGCTCAACTCCTATATACCTTTCTTGTGCTCTCTCACCAAGATCTAGCTCCATTTTGCTCCACAGCCTGGATTTTCCCCTCCTCTTCAGCCTCTGCATCCAGATCTTGCCACTCCTTTGAGCATCCCTGCCCCATACAGAGGACAGAGCTGCCTGAGTAGCTCACATGGGTGGAATCACAGAATGTTTTAAGTTGGAAGGAACCTTTGAAAGTCATCTAGTCCAACTCCCCTGCAGTGAGCAAGGACTCCTACAACTACATCAGGTTGCTCAGAGTCCCATACAAACTGACCTGGAATATATCTGGGGTTGGGGCTTCTACCACCTCTCTGGGCCACTCTCATTACAAAAAAAAATTCCTTGTGTCTAGTCAGAATCTCCTCTCTTTTAGCTTAAAACCCTCACCCCTCCTCGAGGGATGCAGCTCCTCCATGCAGAACAGCCCCTGCTTCCTGCTGCCAGTGGGGCTCGCTGCACACAGAGGCTTTCAGTCCCTTTTGGGGTCTGGGCAGCATGTTGAAAACAGGCTCAGTCACCAGAGCAGTGAGGACAAAGGCTGCTGGCCACAGCCCAGGCGTGCCTCTGAATCCCCTTTCTGCAGAGATTAATGGGAGCTGAGGAGGGAGACCCTGCACAGACTGTCAATGCCCAGCGTCCTGCCAAGCCCAGGCTGGCTGGGGGCCCAGCCAACCTTCCCATGCAGAGCACTGGGGTACACTTGGCTGGTTCTTGGGACAAGAACTTTCCTTAGAGTCATGTGTGGTAACCCCTGCCCACCTGTGTGTGCTGTCCCTGGGGACAACCTCAACTCCAGCCAGCCCTTTTTCAGCTAGCAGTGTTTTGTGGTGAGTTGGTCACGTTAAGGTTGCTCAGGTGCAGATTTCCAATGCCCTGGGGCTGGGTGAGTGTTGACATCTCAGTCTAGAGTCATCACAACTGGCTGATGTCAAATGATTTTACATTAGGAAAAAGCTCTTTAGATGTTAGGAAAAAGTTCTTCAATATGAGGGTGATAGACCACTGGAAGAGGTTGCCCAGACAAGTGCTGGAAGCTCCATCCCTGAAGACATTCAAGATCAGGCTGGATGAAGCTCTGAGTAGCTTGACCTAGTTGGAGACGTCCCTGCTTTTGGCGGGTGGGTTGGACTAGATGACCTTTGGAGGTCCCTTCCAGACCAGACATTCTATGATTTTATGAACTTTACATACTTTATATCTCAGTTTCTCTGGAATGGTGTGGTGGGGCAATGCTTGCTCCAAGTCCAATATCTGCTTGAACAAGGTGTCTTCTTCATGCTCTCTCCTATCACCTGTGCTCCCAGATCATGTGGATTCATTTTTGGGTGACTTTCCGGCAATATTTGTGCTTTGTGCATCAACTAATTGTGCTGTAAAAAAGCACCAAAGTCCTCACCTTCCCTTCAGAGGAAGCTGCCTTCTTTTCTGTTTCATTTTTCAGGTACAGATTCTGAGCTCTTCCTAGACCATTGAGATTGTTAAATCCTAGAATGGTTTGGGTTGGAAAGGACCTCAAAGACCGTCTAGTTCCAACCTCCCTGGTGTTGGCAGGGATACCTCCCACTAGACCAGGTTGCTCAAAGCCTCATCCAGCCTGGTCTTGAACACATCTAGTGATGGAGCATCCACAACTTCTCTGGGCAGCCTGTTCCAGTGTCTCACCACTCTCACAGTGAAGAACTTCTTCCTAATTTCTCATCTAAACCTACACTTTTCCAGTTTGAAGCCATTACTACATGTCCTATTACTACAAACCCTTGTAAAAAGTCCCTTCCTCTCTTTTTTTCTTTAGATCCCTTCAGAAAATGGAAAGCCACAAGAAGGTCTCTCTCTCTGGAGCCTTCTCTTCTCCAGGCTGAAGAACACAAGCTCTCTCAGCCTGGCCGCACAGCAGAGGGGTTTTTCAGCATTTTTCATTCTTGTTAACCCAAGACACATATGAACAGTGAATAGAGCATCAAAACTTCTGGAGGATCTGAGCTTTTGGTGCAATTCTCTGCCTTTCAAGTTAGCAAGTACTTAGTTCAACTTGAAATACTTAGGACTTTTAGGTCACCCAGTTTTGTCAGCTGTTTGCATGCCTGGAAATATTTTTTTCTCCTCTACTTTGCAATAATTCTCCATCTGTCCTCTGACATTTTGTGGCCACAGGGTGAGACACCGTATATAGATAAAACATCAGCTGCTGCTCAGTATTGAGTCTCAGGACTTGGGAAGCCTCTCTTTGGAGAGGAAAATTCTAAATTCTAAGAATACTAAATGTGAGATGAAGCAGTTGAGAACCAAAACATGGAGCCAAGATCTGGACATACCCTGTTCTTGTCTATAAACAACCCAGCACTTGCACCCATGAAGAGCTGCAGTCTGTGTATGAGTCCTAAAAGCAAGATTTAATCCTTATCACTATAAACTGGCAAATATCTTGTTCCACATGAAATGAGACTTCAAAGCTGGGTACTGGGTCTGCATGACCCTGCTGGTCCTACCAGTATTTGCATTTAATAGGACATAAATCTGGTCACACCAGCCTTGCAATAAATCTGGACGGTGTTTCTTCCTCCCCTTCCTTCTTACAGGGGTATTTAAAACTAGAGAGACAGCCACAGAAACTGCTGTTATCTCTGCCCACCAGTCCCCAGCTGGCTATTGTGACTCCTAATCTGAGTTAATCAGCACTACCCCATCCTTTCAGATGGGACTTGCATCCCTGCTCACTGCTCTCCTGCCCCACGGTGCTATCAACTCCTGCCAGCTGGATGACTAAACGCAAAGACAGCTTCAACATCTCCAGGGACTTGGGCATGGTGATGCCCTGCCACGTTCATGCTGGGGAGGTGTATTTTTCAGCTCTGTGTATTAAAACCAGCAATTAATATAGAAGCAAATAAGCTGGATTCATTAGAGACAGCACATGCATCGGGCCTGAAAGGGTCAGGCAAGAAGAAACAAGAGTAGGTAAAAAAGCCCAGGCCAGAGGGGTGTCATGGGGCAAGTGATACATCTCTGGAGGCCAACCCTGTATGTCACAAGACAAAAACAGAGAAGGAAGGTTTGAGCTTAGGAGAGGTGAAAGGGCAGCACAGGGGTGAAAGGATGAAATAGTTTCTACAACCAGTGATAGTGTCACAGGTAGACGGCAAACCAACAGCAGTCTTAAAGGTGGTCCCTGCCGGGATCTGTGAAGTCAGTGGTGGGCTTAGCTCAACCTTAGTTCATGTCAAAACAGAGGGGAGCTGTTGTCATGTCCCGTGAGTAAGCTTTGAGTAAGCCTCCTGTTAGAAAGCTTTGCCTGAATGCAGCTTTGCTTTAGCAGAGAGCGTTGGGTGATGAAAAATGCTCCCTGAGATGCCCACTATGAAGTACTGGTGGCTCTCACCTCCTGCCAAAGCACAGACTAGTGGCCTCTCCATGACGCCACAGCAGACCAGAGCTGGAGGTAGCTGGTTTCGCTCCATGCCACAGCAAGCTCAAACCTTTTGAGACAAGTGCTTCATTTATCACAGTTCTGAAGAGTGTGATAATTTGGGTAGAACTAAAACATCTCCTTCAGAAATGCATCTGGTCTTCATGTAAAGCACTTGCAGGGTAGGAGAGAGGCTTCCTCCTAAAGGAAGCCTTTTACACCTGAAGGTTAGGTAGCTACATCAAAGTAGTCATCAAGGTCTCTCTCAAGTCTACTAAGAGTCAGAGGCAGCTCCAGTGCGTTACTCATCTTGCTCCAAGAGACCATCTAAGGCAAGGGATTTGATTCACATTCAAGATCAGGCTGGATGAAGCTTTGAGTAGCTTGATCTAGTTGAAGATGTCCCTGCTTATTGAGGGGGGGTTGGACTAGATGACCTTTGGAGGACCCCTCCAGCCCAGACATTCTATGATTCTAGGATTCAATCCTTAGAAGGGCCTCATTCCCTAGTGACTTCGGAGAAGGCTTTATTTTCTATCTTTGAGACTTTCTGGTGGGTGGAAGCTGAAGCTTATGAACCTCAGCTCAGGTATATAAACCTTTCTGTGGATTTACATGACTTATTGGGTTTGCTTGCTGGGGAACTGAAAGACCCAGTGGTGTCTGTCAAGATACCTACATGACACTCGGAGCATCAAGACTTGGTATCAAAAGTGTCTGTACCTTCTGTCTGTTAAATATCACAGACTGAGCATAAGCCTTAACCCACTTCTGAATAATTTTGATGGCTCTGCTCTGCTCCTCAGGATCTTTAGAGGCTCCATGAAGTAGATATGCTCCCATAGTCCGTTCTCCATGGCAATGATAGCAGTGACCCAGTGCAGCCCTCATCCTTCTGCTCGCAGATCCCAGAATCACATCTCTACTAACAGTGTCAGACTGGAAACTATTTCAGCTACTTCTCCACTCTAGCTACCAAATCCCTCTCTGGACATTGCCTCACAGGACTCTTCTCTAGCTCTGGGTGGCATTTATTCCCTGTCCATTTACAACACATCTCATTTGCCTTCATGAAAAAGGCTTTTTATTTTTAACTAGGTAGCAGAGGCCACCAAGAAGTTCAGCTTGCTTTCCACAGCACCCTGTTTTCCCTCTGGCTTCTATCTAAAAATACAAATATACCCAAATTAATCTAAGTGCTGAGGCAGGCAGCAGGAAAGCCAAAAGGATGGAGGAGGAGGAAGTGATTGACAGTTGTGGTTTGGGAGTGCAAAAAGAGGCGTTTATTTTGTTTTTAAAAGCTTAAATACATAAAGTTGAAACTACCACACATGCTTTGCAGATGATCATTACTTTCTTCTACATCTTTTGCTACACAGAGCTCCTGCAGCAAGTCTATGCCTTACTGTGAGCAGAGCAAGGAGGTGCTTCACGTGTGGCTTGAGAGAAGTCTCAGAAAATGAAGCAGATTCGTGGGGCAGACAGTTCTATGCTTTGTGTTCTTCTGCCACACCAAGGAAGAGAAGGATAAGCCAATACTGCTTTTCATCTTCTTTGGAAATGCTCTTTCCATCACGCCAAAATACAAGTAAATGTTTCCCCATCCTTAGGTGAGTTTGGATTATCCAAGCACCTTCTCTACACTGACTTGGCCATGAGCCCCTATCATAGTTAAGATACCATCCCCTGCAGACAGAGAGCAGTACCTTGAACTGCCTGCTTGCTCAGACTGAGAATTCAGGTATCCCCGACAAAGGCTGGGGCGCATCAGGGATGGTGCTCTCAAAGCTCCTCTGATGCTTCATCAACAATATGTTCAGAATGCCATGAAGCAATATGCACAAAAAAATCCCTGCAGCAAAAGCATTTAGGACACAAGCTGAATATTTGTTTCTAAATAAGACCAAGTTCCTTCCCTAACCCTCCCCCACATGCCCACAGGTCACAACCCTTACAAAATACAAATACATTTCAGTGGTTACAATGAGAATGAGGACCAAGAACGAGGTAAACATTTTAGTAACTATGCCACAACTTCCACCACCATGTTACATCTATTGCAACACACCACACATCTCAAAAGCACATGGGAAAGCTGCTGAGAATACCTTGTACACTTTCAAATGAGCAGAAGCTTACTTCTACGGGAATAAGGTATAGAGCACAGCAAGAGACTCCCAAGAGGCATTAGGAAAATCAGGAAAGACTGGAAAGAGAAGTTGTAAGTGCCACTGGAAAACTCCTCCTTTTTCCTATCAAGGCTATTGCTATGTCTAAATATTGGGGGTTGGACTAGATGACCTTTAAAGGTCTGTCCCAACCCAAAGCCCACTATGATTTGATATATTACTATGCTCTTTTCAACAACAAGAGCACAAAGATCTGCCAGCAGCCAAACAAGGTACGTCTGTGTTCACAGCCCTGTGCTATATACATGAGGCAAGGCAGAAATGTAGCATAAGGACCATCCTCAGCTGAGCAGACTTTGCTCAATGCATGCCCTTGCAAGCTCTGGGTGTGCTCATTCCCTTGAAAACACTGCTGGTGTTCCAAAAGTGCAGACCAAGAGGAGGAACATGCTAATGGGACAGTCTGAGGAGAACTAAGAACCTCCTAGGCCATATGAATCATGGAGCAAGGTGGAGATACCAGTTCCCAAGCCACACACTTTGAAGGGGTGCCCGTACCAAAGTGATGAGTTGCTTAAGGCACAGGGGAACAGTGAGAGAGGCAAAACTGGGGAGGAGCAATTGACTGTGACCAGTGGTCCTCAGGAAATCAAGCTATAGGAGGATAAGGATCTCTCTGGCCCTGGTGGCTATCACAGCATGGGTTGATATGCTCTCTTTCGTGCCATTTTAACTAACTGAAGGGAAAGTGACAGTTTCTCCTGAAATCTCCACTCCCACTAAGGACCCAACTGTGGATGTAATTTGGTTGCAAGTAAAACTGCCTTTTACCAGTGTGATTTCCTTTTCTCTCTTCATGGGAATAACCTATATCAGCATCAAAACTCCTTTATATTGCTTAAAGGACACACTGTGCTGCTCACTCTGTGAAGAAAGATCTAACCCACATGCACAAGGCAGTCTGGGGCCATGAACGTCCAAATAGTGCACTTTGATGAACAAAACCACTATGATAGCCCTGAGATTTTCCAGACGTGACCGTGAGGAGCATAAGGTATATTTCATGCAATGGAACACCTTGGTCATTGCTTGGGTAGTGGAAGAGCACACATTTCCTATAGAGAAGAGATCAGTGTGCCCCAGTTACAGCCAGTTTTGGTTCTTCAGCAGGGATTTCTTTTGTCCCTGTTTTACACGTAAGCCTGATATCATCACAAAGAAGAGGTGAACTTCTCAGAGCTGACAGAAAACAGAAATGCTGAAGAGGACCATATGAAAAACAGCTGTAGGGGGGGAAGCAGGCAAAACCAGGAGGTTTAGAACAATTAAAAGGCCCTGAAAAGGGGAGCATCTGGGCCAGTGGACATCATAACTTCTACTTCAGGAAGAACTCATCATTGGGGTGAGGAAAGAAGGTGCAGAGAAAACAGCAGCCAGCCAGCAGCTTACTGTAGAGGGGTGCACCCTGCAATATACAAGCAATGTGAGTTTTTAAGAGGCTCCACTCTACATTTGGCAGCAGCCAAGTTCCTAATTGAACAACATGAACATTTACATGGAGCCATCAGAAATTACCAGTTCCAGTCATGGACTCAAGACACTGACACCAAAAGTTATGGCTATTCTACCAAATCAAATGTGCTCAGGATCATTTCTAGACCTGAGACCAACTGGCTTGAAGCAGGGCTGTGTAATCCAATGCTTGCCCTCCAGATAAGCTGCACATTCAGGCTCCCAAGGACTATGTATCAAATCTGTTAAATATTGGATTTATTTTAATTCTTGCTAGTTACTCCAAAGCCAAAATGAGCCAGATGTGATTCTATAGCTACCGTGCTTCAGGTCTTCATGCTTAACTCCTACACATTAATAGTCCCTCTACCACCACTCTTTGAAAAAGGAACCCTTGGCTACACAATTCACTTGTCCTTTGAACAACAAAGGACAGCAGATCGACCAGAAAAACATGTGTGAAAAGATAGAGCACTCTGTGCTTTAGGGGAATAGACCCATATACAGCATGTGCAGAATGGACTCAGAGCCTGAACTATTTAAACAGGCTTTAGAGGATTTAGTAGAGAACTTTTCTTGGGGTATCAGCTCTGAAGTTTCAATCTCAGCTCTCCTTTGTAAAAGGACTAACTGTTCATGGGCGTTATTGACCACTTAGGTCACCACTGAGGTTTGACACGGGGTTCTGCAGAGCTGAATGCACAAATATCTGATGGCTTTAGCTAAAGGATTGGATCCTGTAACTGTAATTGTTACTGAGATGGTCTTGGGTGTCCGAGAGCAGGAAACACGTGTCCTTGCAGAACAGTGAGCCACTGTTGCCAGCATAACAGCAACTGTGATCTACAGCCAGGAAAACCTCAGTAAAGGTCAAATTCAGGAGTTCCAGGAGCTGCTTGAATCTTGCTGTGGCAAGGTCTGTGATGCAGCTTCACACAGCCCAGCACCTTTTCATGCTCTCACCTCAACCAGCATCAAAGCCACTGGCCTCACCAGGCTGGCAGAAACAAAGCAAGGGCTGGCTGGAGGACACCATCTTCTATGGCTTGTGTTGTCCTTCCACGTGCAAAGATGAGATGCTCGTCCACGGGCTGGGTGGCCACTGTGGAGGGGAGGCTCTGGGTGGGAGGTGGAGCAGCTGGAGCCCCGTGGTCATCTGCTGAGGCGCTGCAGGATGGTGACGCAGCCGTGGTAGCTGGTGCAACGCTGCAGCGGCGGCTGCTGCTCCACGGTCCCCGTCAGCGGGTCGAAGGTGAACGCTTTGTCTGTGCCTTCCCCGTTCTCGTCTCGGCCCCCCAGGATGTAAATCTTCCCCCCGCACACTGTCAGCCCACAGCTCTCCTGGAAAGCAGAAGGAAAGCCCAAGAGCTAAAGAGCAAGCCTCCAGCTTCAGGCAATGGGGCTAAGCAGAGGGTTGAGTCATTGCAACGAGCTCAACTCTCACCTGCCCAGCAGAAGGAAGGAAAAGTAGGTAAGATAAGTGATGTCTGGCTCTTGGGGTGCTGCAGTCTTACTGTTTCAGTAAGTTTAGGCTCCTGAAATGCCTCAAGCAAGCCACAGGACTTTTCTGGCAGTCCTCCGGACTCACAAACACACCAAGAGCCCAGAGACCCACCCAGCACCTCACGGTGAAAGCCACTTGTAAGGTGCACTGACCTATGTATTTTAATTCAGGTCAGGATGAGATGTGTCCCATCGTTCCTCTTCATTGTGCCAAAGCTCCCATTGCAGTACGGCTTTGGAGTGCAAAACCATAAAGAAGAAATGGCCTCAAGTTACCCCAGGGGAGGTTTTGATTGGATATTAGGAAGAATTTCTTCACTGGGAGAGTGGTGAGGCACTGGAACGGGCTGCCCAGGGAGGGGGTGGAGTCACCACCCCTGGAGGGGTTCAAACAATGCTTAGATGTATCACTTGAGGCTATGGTCTAGTGGTTAGGGAAACGCTGGGAGGAAGGTTGGACCCGATGAGCCTAGAGGTCCTTTCCAACCATAGTGATTCTATGATGACAGTAAAACAAGATACACAACCACCACCAGTCCATGTTCAGTCCACAGACCAGGTTAGAGCCAGTGTAATGCTCACCCTGGAACAGTGTGGAGAAGAGGTCCTCAGCACCAATGGTTTCACCCTACAGATCCACTCCACTGGCATTAATAGCTAGTGTAGACCCAGCCCCAGAAAAAAAAAATGGGTTTGCTGTGGGAAGAACCTCCTCCAAGTAGTATGGACACTGATGGCAGGAATATGTGTTTGAGTTGCTCTGCAAAGGTCATGATCACATGCTCAGAGCCAAACTCACAATGTGTTTTCCTTGCCTTCAATCTCAGCAAAGCACACGTGGTTCTTATTCTAGAGAGAAGGGGAAGGCTCAGAGCTTCTTTCCTAAACCTCTTCCTTACCAGAGGCCCAGGGAGGGTGGCCACTTCTCGCCAGCTGTCTTTCCTTGGATCGTAGCTGAAGATTTTACTGAGGAGTCCACCTACAACATAAATGATGTTGTCCAAGCAGACAGCACTGATACACCTCTGGTAAAAAGGGGTGGGAGACAAGAGCGTCCACTTGTTGTCCTCTGGATCGTAGCACTGGACCTGGGAGAGGAAACACAGCTGTGGGAACATAAATTTACTACATCTCCCTGCTTGGATGAAGCTGCTATTCACTAGAAATTAAAGTATGTGGGAACAGCAACATGGGAGGCAGCTTCAACACTCAGAGACCAGGTGCAGTGAGCAAAGGGATGAGGGGTTCTACCATTCCCTCTTGCATTCTGGTCTTCCAGACAAACTTCAACCCCCCTGGGTGGCTGTCCTTGACCCAGACAGTGAATGGTTAAGTGTTCAGAGCTGAGAAGCACTGATGGCTCTTCCTGCAGCTCAGGAGACCAGAAGCATCATGTCTGGCTTCCAGAGGTCTCCTCCAGGCATTAGTCTTCAAGAAAAGGCACCTTTGTAGCTTGAGGACAACCTCATTTCCCTCCACGTTCCCTGGCAAACCTTTTGTTTAGGTCTCTGCCCACTCTTGACGGCCCAGCGATACCTTGTCAGTATTAGAGGTGTCATCCACAGCACCGCCCAGCACGTAGAGCTTGTTCAAGCAGGAGACCACGGCTGCTGAGCTCACGGCTTGAGGCAGCGGGGCCAAGGTTGACCAGCTGTTGGAGAAGGTGTCATAGCACTCCACGCTGGACAGCCGGTAAAAACCATCAAAGCCTCCCACAGCATAGATCTGCCACAAAAGGAGCAAAGCAAGCTGATTAGAACCTCCTGGACTCACCTAATGAGCTATGCTGTCGTGGCATACGGAAGGACTTGGCCAGAAGGACAGACATCAAGCCACAGTAAAACCTCAGGGCTGGACTAGATGACCTTTAAAGGACCATTCTAATTCAAACCATTCTGTGATTCTACAGAACTCCCTCCACTGCACAGCATCCACCCAAAGTTTTAACACAGCTGCCTGCACAATTCTTGCACCATCCCATGGTAGATCTTACTGCTGCAACTTCTTTTGTGGTACTTGAAGTGATAACACATACCCCACTAAATTCACAATGCCTTGGTTATGTCCTAGTTGTTCTCCCCTCAAAAACACCTGTAAATGACCCAGAAGACAAACACACTGACAGTTTCTCATTGTACTGGGCAGCAGGAAAATTGAGAGACAGTTCCCCACGTGGCTTCTTCCAAAATTCAGGCTGTTGCTTACCTTGCCCTGAAGAGTCGCCATTTTGTGCCTCCATCGGCCTTTCTGCAGACAAGCAACCTTGATCCAGACGTTCAGCTGGGAGCTCAGCACCCAAACATCATTGCTGCTGATGTGTCCTCCTGGAAAACAGAGGGGTGGAGGGCTGGTGTGATCATAGAATCACAGAATGTCTGGGCTGGAAGGGACATCCAAAGGTCATCTAAGACAACCCCTCATTGCAAGCAGGGATATCTCCAACTAGGTCAAGCTACTCAGAGCCTCATCCAGCCTGATCTTGAATGTCCCCAGGGATGGAGCCTCCAGCACTTGTCTGGGCAACCTATTCCAGTGGTCTGTCACTCTCAGATTGAAGAACTTTTTCCCAATGTCTAACCTAAATCTACCCTCTTCTAGCTGAAGGGCAGTGCCATCACCTTGCTACACCACAACATTCCATGATTCCTCCTTGCAATGGAGCAACTTAGGCCAGAAGATGGTTATGGTGTTGTGGTTATGTCAGCTCAGCTTCCCAAGGGAGATACAGTCTGGACTTCAAGGCACTTGTAATACTGCTCCTTGTCCTGTATAGGACTCATCTGATAGGTATTACATTTTAAGGGAGGCACAGGCAGGAGACTCTGATGTTTTAGGAAACCCTTTCTGACACCAAAACCAGCTTGTTCCACAGCTGAACACTTTTGACAGATGCCCAACAGGAGGGAAAAGTGGTTTAGTACAGCCATCCTCCCCCTGAAAGGTGAAATTGTTCCTTGGGACAGCAAAATCCAAACCACCTAAGGATAAAATTCACTGAGAAGTGACTTTTTGCCAAAGCTGGGGTGCATGAGAATGAGCCCTAGTGAATAGACCTGAGGAGTGGCCAACCAAGCAGAGCTCGTGCTGTTCTTTGCAAACAAGAAGGGACCATCTGGTCCAAGGTACCTCACCTGATATGTACACATCATTCTTCAGCGTGCAGGCAGCAAACTCTGACTTGGTGTAGCCAGGCACGCTGGAGAGGGCTGTCCACTGCCTGCTTTTTGGGTGGTAGAGGTCCGTGAAGGGCAGCTTCAGGAGGCCTTTCTTATCACAGCCCCCAATGACGATGATGACTTCTGCCAGCTCCATGAACCTAGACCATGAAAGGCATGGGTAAGTCCTCAGGCCTGGCTACTCCTTTCCATCACCCCTCCCATCCTGTCTAGGACATTGGCAGCACAGTCCTGTAGATAGGGCAAGGTCCAATCCTGCATCAGCTACTGGTTTTCTGGGCAAATCTTTTCACCCCTGCATCTTCCCCTTTGTTGTCACAATCAAATCAAAGCCACCTCCCAGCTTGGCTGGGAAGGGGTC
>NW_008602138.1:67491-72734 GCF_000691845.1 Merops nubicus | reverse complement strand
GGAAAGAAAATGGCAATGAATTTATAAGGTCTTCATGAGATTGCCTCCTGCCACTCATCCTCCCCCTCCCAGCACAATCAAAGCCGATAATCCTCAAGACACAGCCACGAGCATGGAAGGCTGCTCCTGGCAGCCTGCCTGGGGCAAGTTCTCTGCCTGGAGAGAGAAGAGTTTCCAGGAAATCTCTCTCTCCAGTCCTAACAGCAGCAAGCAGACAAGGCAGACAGCAGGGGAGGGAAAATCTGGCCAACTAGTAGGTGACAAGCTCTGCGGGAGGGGAGGGGAGAGGAGAGGAAGGAGGAGGCTGAAAGAGGATTTGAAAGACTTGATCCAGTCCCCAGCTCTGTCGTGGTGTGTGCAAGACGATTCATTTAAGAGCAAAGCTGTAAAAGGAAGGAGGTAAAATGTGGATGCTGGGGGGTGGGATTTATGCCCAGTGAATTTTAGCTGCTTGCATCCTTGAGGAGGTCCCCACAGGCCCTGAAGTCGAGCAGTTCTGTATGTAGCAGCTTGTTGTGGTATTCAGCACAGAGAAGATGGGTCAAATCATCTCCTGAACCTGACAGAAACATGCCTTAAATGCCAGGATGGGACTTCTCAGATGCACTGGGACAACCTCTGTCCTGCTCAGGAGGCTTCACTGAGTGGCAAAACACCCTGCACTCCTTGGGCTGAAGAGCAGGAGAGCTCAAAAACCTGGCCCTGTGGCCCCATGGTCATGAGTGTCCTCTAGGAAAGGACGGGGAGCCTTGCAAACCAACTTGGTTTGATATGGCAGCCCACCCCAGAGCAGAGGTGTCCGTCAGCACTCTTACCAACAACACTCAAAGCAGCCTCTGGCACCATGAAGAAACAGCAGAGACTTATACAGCTGGTCAAATCCAAACTTCACAGTCACAAAAAGGTGCGAATTTCTACACACACACAACCTTAGAAATCACTTTCTGTTTCCTCCACTTTACACTGGCAGTTGCCTGGGCCAGCATCTCTTGATCTTCTTGCTGTTTGTCAACAAATCAATGGATAGAAAAATAAAAAAAAAAGAAATAAACCCATACCACACTTTAATTTGGTGATGCTTAGGTAGGCAATTGGACAGTAATGTCTTTTTTCTGTGGACATTAATTCCTAACCCTGCCTTTGAGCCAGGCACCACACTGATGGTCAGGAGGACTCAGACTGGTCCAAGCCTTACTGTCAACAGACAGCCTGGAGAAAGTGAGAGAGACCAAAAGAGGGGAAATGAGAGTAGACCAGTGGCAGAGCTGGGAATGGAAAACAGGTCTCAACCCAGTGCTCTACCCATTGGTGAAAGCAGACAGAAATAAAGAGCTACAAACACCCCCTCCTGCCCATAGTCTGGTCACATCTGGTCAGCATCATTACACACCCAGAGCAGGGTGACTAGAACACTTCTTGCTAGCTAAAAGAAAAATGTCACAGGCATTAGCAGAAATTTCACAGAAGTCCTTTCAGCCAGGCACGCATCTCCAATGCCTTCATTTTGGAAACAGGGAGACCAAAAGAGAAGCAACTGTGGGGAAAAAAAAAGATAAAAAAAAATCAACCCAGGAACTCCTCTCAACCTTTAAGATCCATCAACTCCGGCCATTGCCTGTCCAAAGAAGAAGATGCTGTGGTTTACCTTCTGGGCCTGGACCGCAAAGAGCTGACCTCATTCCCAAGGATGTAGAACTTGCGAGCCTCGTGCAGTAGAGGAATGCACTCCTTTGAGTCCTGGATGAGTTCATCCATTTCCACCTTCTCCAGGAAGTAGGTGGGATCGAGCAGGGGCAGGCGCACGTGCTCAAGAAGGTCCTTCAGGGCTCCTTTCCTGGCAGGTATGTCATGCCGTACCCAGCGCATGACTGCTTCAAAGACAACTTCTTCCTTGGGGACCACCAGCTGCTCATCAGACAGATATTCAACCAGCTCCTTCACGCCCATCTCCAGGAACTCTTCGTGACATGACACCTCCACAAAACACTCCAGCATGAACCTCTTGCTCTTTTCTGTCAGAGATGAAATGGAGAACGAATCAGCAAACTTCATGATGCCCAAACAATTGCAGGGGTGAAGCTGGTCTTCAAGGAAGGTGACACAAGCATCTCTGAGCTTGGAGATCTGCAGCAAGTCAGACAGTTCTAAGATGCTTTCAACGTTGTCCTCTTGAATGATGATGTTTCCCCCATACATATAATCCAGAAGGAGAGACATGGTGGAAGCAGGTATCTTCTGGATATTAATGATATCCTGATGGCCTTCCTTGAGATTGCCACCGAACATGGCCCGGAAATAGGTGCTGTTGGCTGACAAAGTGGCACGGTGGCAGGGGAATTCTTGTCCATCGATTAACAGCACCACATCTGTGAAGATGCCACTCTGGCGGTAAGAGTTCAGTGTCTGGAGGATCTGCTCGGCATGGCAGGATCCACTGCAGAGCTTCATGTGCAGCTTTTCCTTGCTGGGCTCCCGTGTCACATTTTCCAAGCTGCTTGTCCTGAAACTTGATTCTTCTTTCATCATTCGATGCATCCTGGTTGGGAAGTGGTGAAGGAGACAAGAGGACGCTATTAAAAGATCTGACCTCGATGTCAAACACCATCATGGTTTCTGCATCTTCCTCAGTGCCCTGAGGAAGTACAGATTCCATCTAAAACACAGTCAGACTCTGCCCCTTCATCAACACACACATGGATATAACCAACATTTCCTCCAAACCACAGCTTGGTGGTGGGCACTAGGAGGTTTCCAACCCCATCTCAGTAGACAAACTTCTGCTTTTAGGAAATATTTCTTCTAAGGCAGTTGTCTTGGCCAAGCTATGCTGTACTACCACCTCATCACCCTTTCCTCTCTTACTGACATCTCACAGCTCTTTTTAACTGACTTCCCCTTCCCCTCAGATGCAAGCACTCCACAGTACAGCCCAGCTGGAAGCAATGCAGTACTTTGACTTTTTCTATCCACCGTGCTTCCTCAGATGTCTTATTTCAGCTAAAAATCCAGAGGTAAGGATGTGAGACTGAGATTTGCCAAAGGTAGCTATGACATAACCTACCCAAAATCAGGGGAGATGCCTACATCTGACATACTTTTCTTTAGATTTGTTCTCCAGGTGATTTTTACAGCTTCCCTAAAGGAATGGGATGGTGGAATCACCATCCCTGGGTGTATTTAAAAAATGTCCAGAAGGGGTGCTCAGGGATATGGTGTAGAAGTGGCCTGGCAGATTTAGATAATGGTTGGACTCAGTGATCTTGAAGGCCCTTTCCAACCAGAGTGATTCTGTGATTTACTGTCTCTGACAATGGTGAGTGAATCAAACCCCAGACCCTCAACTACTGCCTCGACCATCCTAGACTCACTAACAAGTTGGTTCTGCCCCATTTCCTCCCCTTTTCCCCAAAAGCCTGCCCTGGCTCATCACTGCTGCACAGACCCAGGTGCTGGGGAGAGGAGTGAGGAGGGAATGGAACCTGAGTCTCCCTGAACTTGCCTGACAGCTCTCACCAGCCTGTTAAATCAGAGGGGCACAGCAAGGCCACTGCTGGTGTTTTTAAAAGGGTGGCAGAGGCTCAGCATCACTCCTTGAGTGGGGCTGCCAACAAAGACCATGAGCAGAATACTCTTGATCACAGCTTCTACCACAGCCAGGCAGGTTTTAAATCGCTTTTCTGAGGCTCTGTAACAGCAAAGTGCCTGTTTTGGGGGGTGGCTCAAGCTCTGTTCTTAAGGGTCCCCTAAGACAGGCTCTGGAGCATCTCACCATAACGCTGTGGCAGGAGCTCAAGTACCCATTGTGGGTGACAAGCTACCAGACATCAGTGGTTTTGTGGTGTCCACACACTCCCCTGCAGGAAGGGAGGTAGCTCATCCCTTGAGGAGGATTACTTTGAACTTCTCAGGAGTCAAAATCTCTGTCTAATCTTTCATTTCTTCTCCTACACCTACACCTCCTGGACAGCCATCATACCTGACCACAGACCCCAAAGGTGCTCAGATTCTCCCATGGCTCCAGAGGACACCTCCTGGCTGTGCCTGTACCAGGTGTGTGTAGGACAATCAAACCTAGTCCTGAGGAACTTCACCCCACCACCCTGAGAAAGTGTCACCGTACCCTTTGTGCCTCCCAAACCCCCTGGCAGCAGGGAAAACACCTCTGCCCGTGCTCCAGAGAGCTGCAGAGACCTGAAGAGAAGTGAGGCAGCATGGCAAGCCCTAACAAAATATCTAAGAAACCTCGTGGGTGGGAGTGAAGGTCTTAAACACCCTGAACACCCCTGATGGGTGCTTGGGGCTGTGTACAGGAGGGAAACACTTGATTCAAAGTGATTTTGAGAAGTTACAACAAAGGCAGCTCTCTAGAGATGCCTTTGCAAAGAGCACGGCAGCGCCACATTCCACGAACACAGGCAGCTCCATCCAGGAAAGAAAACCACTCCTAGAGCCCAGTTTTTCCCCTGCCCCACACAAGTTTCCAAGCCATCAGAGTCACGCACAGCTTCGTGCTAGGAAGAAGCAGCTGGAGTTTACCTCCTTACACAGAGACACCCCTGTGCCCCCCAGTCAACCCAAATGTCACTCCCCAGCTCACACCCCTCCTGTCTACCCACAAGACAAACGATGCCAACACCAAAGTGGCTTTGCCCCATTGCCCTCACCCACACACAGTCCTGGCTGGGTCACCCTCCCCATCCATCCAAGCACCCCACGGCAGCCAATACTGCTTTTATTATTTTTTGCAAGCTGCTAGTGCAAGAAGTCCAACGTTACCTGGCCCACGGGTTGAGTTCTCCAGGTGGGACCTAGTGAAGATTCAACTTCTCTCTGGGAGAGCTGCCATCCACGATGGAGACAGGTCCTCTCTGCAAGGCAGGCTCAGCCCTTCTGCGGCAACGCTTGGGGAAGCACAAAAGCATCCCCTTTATCCTCACTGCCGGAGAGGTGGGGGAGAAATCTGCTTTTGTTTCTTCTGAATGACATGCCAGAGAGCTACAGGGCATTAGCCATGCAGCTGTCAATAACAGCCAGCCAGGGAGGAGCCAGGACCCAGGGAAAAAAACCATCACAGCTCAGGGAAAATAGATCACACCAGGGCAGCTTAAGAGGACCGAGCCATCTGGAGAGCAAACTGAGGTCCAGGTGGGACTTTTCATTCGACAGAGACTCCGTCTCGCTGGAAGCCACACTGAAGCCAATAAATAAAATACAGCTCTGTGAGCAAAAAGCTGCCCAGAGCA
>NW_008602138.1:64858-67460 GCF_000691845.1 Merops nubicus | reverse complement strand
GGTCAGGGAGGAGCGGCGGTCCTCCTCATTAACGTGTGATAATTAGGTAATTATGTCCTTGCGGATGAGGAGGACAGAAGGGGAGGTCTGTCCCGTGTGGCTTTCTGCACCCTCCCCTCTAACTCCATCCCAGTGGTTGGCTGAATTAAAATGCTGGTAGCAGAGATCAAAGCAGCCCTGGGGAAGCTCCACCGAGGAACCCCTGTGCTGAAGATGGTCAGCCCCCCTCAGGAGATGCAGCCAGCCTTCCAACTCAATCCTTTCTATGATTCTATGATTCATTCCCTGCTTTGCCCAGCATCGTTTTGAACAACTTGCATTATCTTGCACTAGACTGAGGAGAAATATTACTAACAACAGCCCCTGCATGGTGTCAGCCCAGTGAAATCGTTTTTGTGGGGCACCACCACCACCACCATGGGGTTTGCTGGTTGGCTCCCTTCTGCTCCTCTCCCATCGCTGGGATGCCAGGCACAAGCTGGCATCCTGCTTGCTCCAATCATTTGCATATGAATCACTGGCAACCTGGAAAGCACTGTGGTTTCCCAACGAATCCAGTGGGCTGGGAGAATTGGGGGATTTGCTCTTAGGACCTTCCACCCCGATAGACCTGGCACTGCCAGGCTTCACCAAGCAGGTTTATGACCACGTCTGCACACAGATGGAGCTGGAGATGAGCAGGAGAGGGTCATTAGGACAAATGGCAGCAACCCACTGATCCTGCCCTATGGGGCACAGCAAGAAGGTCCCCAGAGTGTTGGAAACTCATCGGCGAGGTTGCAAATCTGTTAGCTCCTTGCAGACATAAAACATGGGGCTACCAACCTGTTCAAAACCAAACCTCAGCTTCAAGCACTGCATGAAGCCCCAAAGACAGGGGGGACAAGCTACTAAGAGTTGTAAACATGCAAATTTACCACAATGAGAAGGCTTTACAGGGTGCAGCTGTCCTGTGCCCATGCCAAGCTGCTTATGGAACAGATTTCTACAGCCAGACTGCACTGCCCTTGGCCCTGGATCTCCCCATGTGATGCCACTGTGCCCCAAAGTGTCTGTCCCTCTGCAAAGGCTGTGCTACAGCCCACGTTTGCCACCTTTTTGTATGAGATGGAAGGCACAAGATACTCCTTAGAGCTGCAGGACATGGGGGTGTTTGAAACGCGTGTCTGCTAATCAGCACCAGATGAAGGACACCTTATGCAGGGGCAGGAGTTCAGCCTCTCCTTTGCTGCCAGTGCCCTGGGTCTTCTCCCAGGGTAGATGCAGACGCCAGAAGCAGCAATCTTGCAGTGGATTAGGGCTCTAAAATCCGTTCTGCTCATTAAAAATGCTCAGCGCCTGGCACATGGCCCATGGAAGCCATTAGGCACAAAGCCACAAGCATTAAAAAGATGCAAAAGGGAAATACAAGTATCTAGGACCGGGAACTCCAGGCGTCTGTTTGTGAAAGTTCTCTGAGAATGTCAGCCCAAAGCTTCCTGAAGGAGCAGCAGAGTATCACAGCATGGTGGGGCTGGAAGGGACCTCTGGAGATCATCCCATCCAACCCCCCTGCTCCAGCAGGTCACCCACAGCAGGGTGCCCAGGGTCAAACCCAGGTGGGTTTGGAATCTCTCCAGAGCAGGAGAATCCACAGCCTCTCTGGGCAGCCTAGGTGTTTGTCAGGAGGAGAAAGGAATAGGACAAAGTGATGCAGTGAAGCTGAAAACAAGAAAAAAGAATGGAAAGGACAACAGGAAATGTAGAAGAGTTTTGGATAAATCAGGTATGAAGGTCACTAGGACTTGACCACATTGTGGTCTGTATCTCCCCACCACATGCCCAAGAGAAGGAAACGTGTCCTGTGCAGGATACTTGTCTATGCACCCCTGGCACCACCATCCATGGCTCCACCTTGCCCTTGAGAGGGTCAAGATACCCTCTTTTCACCCTCAGCCAGTTAGCAGGAGCCAAGGGCAGACACCAGCCCCCAGGAGAAGAGGCTGAAGAAGAAGAGTCAAGTAGATGAGTAAGGGCAGAGAAGTAACTAGAACAGAAACAGGGGCAAGAAGGGAGAGAGGAAAAATAGGATGTTTAAGAGGAGAAAAAAAAAAACCAATGTGGTTTCTTATTTCACATATGGTCAAATATTCACATTGAGCTTGAAACCTTGTCAGGAGCTTCAGCCAAAAAGAGATTGCTTACACTAAGAGTCCAGGAGAAGGGAAACCAGCCTTTGACCTTGGGGTGCTGCTGGCGCTCATATCATGGCCAGGCTTTTCACGCCGAGTTTGATGTTTGAAAGCTCCTAGCCATGGCAACACATTAAGGCTTTAGCAGAGACACAAGAGATCCTTCTCACAGCAGATAACCTTGTAGGCACAGGGCATGGTCACAGCAGCATCACGACTACAACTCTCCTGGCAAATTTAAAGGGCTGGAAAGGTTCCCAGATAACACAAGCCGTACACCAGCTGTACCTCTAAACTCTTATAAATAAGGGCAGTTCTAGAGAGGAAGAAAAAGAGTTAACTAGCACAATGCTGGCTGTCCCAAGCCATTCGGGCTTAGAGCCAGCAACCAATCCACAGCTCTTTTATTTGAGTAACAGCCACATCCTACA
>NW_008602138.1:42436-64844 GCF_000691845.1 Merops nubicus | reverse complement strand
CAATATCTTGCCCTAGGGTACAGCAACGACAGCCCCCAGTTAGAGATTATTCAATGTTGTAGATATCAGGAGCTCTACCCCTTCCCCTAGGGCGATTTTATACGTAGCACTCAAATGGTATTGCCAGTGCCAGTCAAATTCATGACCCGGTGCTGACTCCCCATCCCGGACCAATGAGATAGTGTTGTATTTACTTTAATCCCTTTCAACTATCAGTAGAATGCAGCTATTCAGGGGCTGGAGAAAACAGCTGCTTAACAAAGAACAATCCCATGCTGACCCAGACAAGATCCCCTTCTCGCCCAAAGCACCCTCTGTCTGCAGCTGGGAGCAGATCCTGAACGAAGGAATAAAACCCCAAAATAGAGCAAGCACCACACAAGCCTTTCCCTTAATATCCACATTGAGCAAAGAAATACTCAGGGACTTCCCGAGCTGGATCTAGCATCCGGATTCCTGGGTTTAGCAAGTGCTAATGATTGTATGAGCCATTCATTTCTATTCGAATTTGCTTATGGTGTTGGGCCTTCAGAGCACCCTGGGGCAATGACTTGCATAATGTGTGTAACAAATAAATCGTTTCCCATTTGTTTGCCTTCAAACTGCTGCCTGATTGGTTCTAGGAGTGCATCTCTGTTCCCCTGGGCCACAAAGACTGAAAAATTATTCTACAGTTACTCTTCAAGACTTGGGTCTGAAAGTTGCTTCCTTTCTACAGAACTGAATTTCAGCTACTGTCCTATTAAACCCAGATGGCAGAGAACCAGAGAATGGTTTGGATCAGGACAGAACTTTAAAGGTCCAGCAACAGTGCAGGGAGCAGGGACATCTGCAATTAGAGCAGGTTGCTCAGAGCCCCGGCCAACCTCCCCTGGAATGGTTCCAGGGATGGGGCAGCAACCACCTCTCTGGGCAACCTGGAACAGGGGCTCACCACCCTCAGTGTCAAAATTCTCTTCTACCGAGTCTGAATCTCCTCCTTTTGATTCAAAACCATCCCCCCTTGTCCTGTCCCAACAGGGCCTGTGAAAAAGTCCCTCTCCAGCTTTCTGAGAAGTCCCTTCCAGGCAGGCCATCTACAACTAGAACAAACTACTCAGAGCTTCATCCAGCCTGATCTTGAATGTTCTCAGGGATGGGGCCTTCACCACCTCTCTGGGCAACCTATTCCAGAGGTCTGTCACCCTCATATTGAAAAACTTTTACTTGACGTCTAATCTAAATCTGCCCTTTTCTAGCTTAAAGCCATCATTCCTTGTCCTGACAACAAGCCCTGCTCAAAAGTCCCTCCCCAGCTGTCTGATAGGACCCTTTAAGCTCTGGCAGGCCCCCAGAAGGTCTCCCCAGCTGGAGCCTTCTCCTCTGCGCGCTGCCCAACCCCAACTCTCTCCTGCTGGGCTCCCAGCAGAGGGGTTCCCCCCTCGGGTCATTGCTGGGGCTCCTCTGGCCCCGCTCCAGCAGGTCCCTGTCTCTGCTGTGCTGAGGACTCCAGAGCTGCCCCAGCACTGCAGGGGGGTCTCCCCAGAGCGGGGCAGAGGGGCAAGATCCCCTCCCTGCCTTGATGCCCACCAGGCTGTTTTGGATGGAGCAATTTGGCTTCTGGGCTGTGAGCACACATTACCAGCTCATGTCCAGGTTTTCATCCAGCAGCACCCCCAAGTCCCTCTCTACAGGACTGCTTTCCAGCCCTCCATCCCCCAGCCTACACCAAGACTGGGGGTTGCCCCAGGTGCAGGGTGTTGCACTTGACCTTATTGAGCCTCAGGAGGTTCGTATGATCCCAACCTCTTGAGCTTGTCCTTGTCCCTCTGGATGAAATCTTATCCCTCAGGCACATCAACCACACCATTCAGCCTGGCATCATCAAAAGGAGATGCAACACAACTGAACTGATCTCAGGAAGGACAGATCTCCAAACCTCCCTCTGATCAGACCTTAATCCCCCTCACAAAGCAAAAAAAACGAAATGCAGGGAGAAGATCAAGGCATCATCATGGTGCAAGACACCCCAGAACACACGGCAACATCACAGCCTGGCAGGAGAATACTGACAGTTTATTTCACAGAGCATCGCAGAGTTTATTTTGGTCTAGGTCTATTTTCATTCAAAAAAGTATCATCCTTTGAAAAAGAAAGGTAGCAAATATTCAGGACGATAATGGTAACAGTCAGTGCATTACACAAAGTTTGGGTCTCATCATAAAAAAAAAAAAAAGAAAAAAGTGAATTGTGAAAACCACTTGTTGGATTGTTTTTAACACATCCAAGCTTGTAATCACTTGACTTTTCAATCAAGCCATCTCCAAGGTTAAAACAGAACATGCAGGTGATTATCAACAGATGCTGAGATTTAAACAACATCTCTCACTTGGCAATGACAATCCACCAGGAATGTTTCAATACAGCACCACATTAAAGGGAGAAGCAATTTTGTTCTCGAAAGCCTTCAAATCCATCCAAATCCTGTAATTCTATGGGGGGGGGGAAAAAAAAAAAAAAAAAAGGGAAAAACCAACCCATACTGTGTTTCACAGACTTGAGAGAGTACCATATGGAAGGACAGTATCTGGGGAAGGTAAGAGGCAGCATGGACCAGGGTCTTATTCCACTTACATTCATAAAAAACCCAGGGTAGATGCAAAAGAATTAACATTTTGATTTGGGCTGCTTAGGAGGGGTTTATTAAAGCAGGACAATTCATATTTTCATTATCAATAGGGGTATTTTTCTCTTACATAAAGTTGGCTACTTTGACCCCCAATTCTTCCACACTAAGCCCAAGACTTTGGGGTTAAAAATGTTGCTGGAGTGCAGCCTAAAAAGGAATAAAAAGAGCAGTTCAGTGCTGCCAAAACAAGTACCAACTGCTTGAAGCTGTTTTCACTGTGGCTTGTTTCTGGCCTTCCCAAGCCTGCTTTGTGCATGGAATATGGTGCACCTCAGCATTCCCCCAGGCCATCGCCTTCTCTGCAAGGTGACTTCTCCCATCTGCTCACCAGGTTCTGCAGCCCAGCTTGGCCAGCACCTGAAACACCCAACCTCAGCTTCCAGTCCCAGCTTTGATGGTCCCATGGCTTTCAAGGCTGTGCACACCAAGCTTCAAAGGAAGCTCACACTCAATGGGATTTCTCACATCGCACGTTGTGTCGACCAAGATCCAAGCAAGGAAGGAGGCAACCCAACACCAGAAGGCCACAGGGATTGAGCCAAGACCCATTCACAGCTCCAGCAGCCTTCCAGCTGGCTTCAGCCTTGGGAACCAGCTCCGTGTGAACAGCAAAGTGACCCAGAAACAAGCTCCTCTCTACAAGGCCTTGAAGGCCAGGAGCAGAGAGCTGAGGCCACGCTCGGACTGGCTGTGAGCCGTTTCAGGAAGGGGATAAAATTCAGCTGCCATCTACTCGGTTTCTGAGCTGTTTTTTTGTTTTTCTTTTAACCTCTGGTCTAGGATTTTGGTTTAAAGCCTTTTGCATTGGAAAGATGCTGATGAGAGCTCTTGCCTTCATGAGCCTGTCAGCAACTGCTGCAAGACCATCACTCCTTTGGAGGACACGAACATGCAGCTTTAAACATCCTGCTTTCAAAGCAAGGAGGAAAGGTCTCCTTGCAGGAATAAATTACACTCCGGGGCTGCTTCACTTTCCAAACTATTTACAACCCTTTCACCCACGGGCATCTGCTTGGCCCAGAGAGGAGGAAGTCCACACCACACCACCACGTCCTCTTCCTATGTGGGTGCAAGGACAGGGAAGCAAGGAGCGACTGCAAACGCCACTTGGAGTGGCAGGCACTTGAGCCAGATCTGAGTGGTGATGGTGCCAAAGGCATTGCTTTCTGCAAGCCCTCTGGGCTCCCAACAGAGCCCAACTCAGGGAGAAGATAGAAAGACAGAAAATGGGGGGAAAAAAAGCCCTAAAAAACCAAACAAATAAAAAATAAAGCATTGCTGCCAGCAGAGGCCAATCTAGAGCACTCAGCATTTGCCCTCAACACTGGCAGGACATTTCAAGACAGCCATTCCCCTGCGAGCATCCAGGCTTTGGAGAAGGAGGATGGGACAAGGAGAAGGTGCCCAAGTGACTGAGCCAGTGCAACTCCTTCCCTGGCTCTGAACTTCGGCAGGGAAGAGCGATCTCCTCTCCCAGGAAAGCTTCTCTCTTCCAAACAGCCTCTTGTTGCATTAAAGCTAAAACTTCATTGCCCAAGGAAGGGGAGGAAAGAAAAAAAACAAACCCATAACAAAAACAACACTTCACAAGAACTTCACAATGTACAGAGGTCACCTACACAGTCATCGCACCAAGGGAGGGAGTGGAGCAGGGCAAGGCGGGGAAAGGGGAGACACATCCAACGTGGTTGTCCCAGAATCCCCCACGAGGACTCAGGTTGTCACGTCACGGCTCAAATAACTTCAGCCACAAGGGTGAGGATTTAATGAACACGGTATTTCCACTCATGCCCTGGAAAAATTACACTCAAAACCAAAAAGAGACCAAAAAAAAAATATTCAGATTTTCTACATATTTACAAAAATAAGCCCCCCAACCTCACAACCAGGGAGGTGGAGCAGCTTTGTGATGGGGAATGGGGAGGGGTCTCTGCCCAATCAGCAGTTCCTCAAAGGTCCCCATCCAGCAGCAAGCAGGAGAGCACGGCTCTCCCTGCCGGGGTGGGCCTGGGGCCCCTCAGCTCATCCTCAGCTTGGTGTCCCGATGATCCGTGGGGGTGACCATCTCGTTGGCATAGCCATTCTCAGAGCAGAGAGACAGCTCGTCCGTGGTCTCCACGCCGTTGTTGATCTCTGGGGAAAGTGGAAAAAGAAGGGGTGTCATTACAGGGGTGCAAATCCCAGGAAATGCCCTATAGATGGGGAAATTGAGGAGCTGGGCAACCAGCACATGGGATCCATCTGATCCTAGAGAGGTTTCACCTCCAGTTTAGTAACCCTGCACCCATTTAAAACCTGTTTGGAAGAGGATCTGCCTCTGAATAGAAGCTCACCTCCAAATTTCAGACCTTGCCAATTCTCCCACCATCTGAGGTAAAACTGGACCCACCCCTACATGATCCTACACCACAGGCTGAGTTAGTGACCTGTGGGAAAAGGGTGCAAAATAGAATCATAGAATGGTTTGGGTTGGAAAGGACCTCTAAGGCCATCTAGTTCAACCCCACTACAATAAGCAGGAACATCTCTAACTAGATCTGGTTGCTCAGGGCCTTGACCTTGAATGTCTCCAGTGATGGGGCTTCCACTGTTAAGCTTACACCTGAACTTAATCTCTACTTAAGTGGCCATTCTTGAAAAGGGAAGACTCCTGCAGTCACCGTTTCCCTGGGAAAAATGTGCAACCCCAATGCTTTAATTGTCAACACACATTCTAAGCAAGAACATTTGTTTCAGAAGCACAAAACTTTAATATATATCCCCTGCCTCAATGGGTATTTTATGCCTAGGACTTTTTATGTCTAGAACATGTTTGGGAGGCTTAACTCTGCTGTCACTGACTGCTTTCTCTGCCCGGGTTCCCTGGATTGACACCATCTCTGGAGGGCAGAATCAAGCCTGTATTTCAAATAACAAGCTCTTTGAAGCAAGAGTTGTCATTTTGCTCTGTATGTGCCTAGTACAATAAGCTCTGATTGCTGCTGAAGGTCTTTAGCCCCTAAATACAAAGAAAGAAAACCCATAACAGAGCTCAAGGGGAGATTATTTGTCCCATTCCCTTAAATATGAGTCCTTCCAGCACCAATGCTAATCTTTTAAAGCTTTAAAGTTTCTATCTTTGTACACATTTCTGAGATCTTTCTCTAAGATGGGGTGAGATGGAGACATCAGCATGTTCTAACACAAACACCTGGAGGAACCCACAATCCTCAGGGCCATCGAATTCAAGGTCTACCCCAAACTCATCACCACTATTTCTCGTGACCTACACCATTATTTTATCAGGTTTTAGAGCTTTTGTCACACTTAACAATTCAGAATGGAGATGATGTGGGACTGTACAAGAGCTGCATGGCACAACTTGGGAAGCTAGACATAGGATTTCCCAGCAAATCAGTGCATAGACCTGCACCAGTTTGGAAGGGATAAGCCATGACCATATCCCACAAGTGGATCAGTGCAACAGGGTCAGTCCAGTCACCCAGTCCCACCAGCAGGAGATGGCACCTGTATCAAGACCACCTCCTCCATCAGCAGAGAGCAGGGCTGGAGCTGAGAGATGGAGCAAAGGGCTCTGACCAACCAGTCCCATCCATACCCGAGAAGATCAACTTCTCCTTCATGATCTTGACATCCCGGCTGGACCGGCGGACAGCAGCACTGAGCATGATCTGCTCTGGGTTGTAGGTCCTGATGCTTCCTAGGCGCCACCTGAAAGATAAGAGGGAGGTATCAGGGGCTGGTCTCCCCAACCCTGGGAGCATCCTCAATGCAAGTGGCCACCAATAACATGGAGGCCAACAAGTCCCAGAGACCCTCACGCCTTTGCTCTCTGGCACATATGCAACCCCGCGTGGTAGAAGGATGTTCAGAGATGAGCATGTTATCTCAGAGGGGCACACACAGACCAGCACGTCAGCTCTAACCACCTCAAGCACCCCAATTCCACTAATTTCACCAAGGACTATAGATGTCCCAAACCCCTCTCTATAACATCAGCTACCTAGCCCCCTAAGGAGGTAAAGCTATTTTGTCTCTTAGGGTTGGGAAGAGGGAACAGAAGACCAAGCCAGGTAAAGAAACCATAACCATTTCCTCACTGTGTGACACACTCACCCTCACGGCAGAACAGAGCTCAAAGACAAATTAAGCTCTCAGACCTGGGATGCAGTAAAGACACTGTCCCCACACAGGTTTCTGTCACATACAGTTCCCCTGAAGATGAATTCTCCCAGGGCACTTTCCTCCCCAAATTCCAGGTCCTTACTGAAGTGTTTCTACACAAACCCTCCACTTTTTAAGCCTTGATGGAATTCAGTGTTCACCAAAAGTTTCCGCTATCTGAATAATGAGGCTGATGGGAACTTGGCTCAAATTAAAATTAGCCAGATTTTTATTTCGATGAGTGCAAAAAAACACCTACTGATGATAGTAATCACCATATTGTTTGGGCTGGAAAAGACTTTAAGATCACCAAGTCCAACCATTAGCCCAGTACTGCCATAACCAATGGCCGAAGTTCAAGGGTGTTTTTGCTTTTAAAGCTCTTTTTCAGCCTGAGAGCACCCCTGTAGCAGATCCTCAGCTTCTGGTGTTTTGCCTTTGGTGTTAGGAGTGAAAGTTGGGCTACTGCAAGAGGGGAAAACAGGGCTTGGTGGGCTCAGACAAAGCAGCTGCACCCAAGAACCCACTGCAAAGGGATGCTGTTTAGGCCAGGCTTCCATAAGCCCACATCCCCACACATAGCCCACAATTTGTCCTGCCTCTTGACCACTGAGGAAGGCTTTCAAGTAAATCCCATTCTCCTCTCTGGATCCAGGAATGCTATAAGGCTATCTGATGGAGCAACAGTGGGACTTAGGGTGGCTTATGATCTTCTGGCACCATCTAGTGGCTCACCCACACAAGAGAAGGTGAAATTCTTATTGTTTTTGAACTTTTAAAAAAGGTGACAACCATCTTCTCTTGAATTTCTAACCCCCTTCCCTAGCCTCGGGGACCAGAGGATTTGAGAAGCCTCACACATCTCCAGCCTGACAAAGCAGCATCCACAAAAGAGGTTCTGCAGCTTTTCCAGGCAAATGTAGCTGTTGTTCATTTTGTGAGGTACCCATCCCCTTCCCAAATCCCAGCAGGTGACACCACACCATCAAGCTTGGACCAGGGTATAGATGAAGGTGGATGCTCTGCTACGGAGAAAAGAAGGGGTGGGATGGTAACACAACACAACTCACAAACCCATGGACAGAAGAAGTACAGAGGAAGCACAAGGAGGCAACGACATCAAAAGTATTAAAAAACCCAACCCTTAACAGATAAAAAAATATTTGTGTCCTATCATCATTATCTAAGCTGAGCCACTCTGACCTGGAAGAAGTCTATTTTGCCCTTAGTGTCCCATGCAGGCAGATCTCACTGAGGTCAATAGGGTTGCAAGTGCAGTGATCTCACAGGATAAGACCCTCCTTAAACTATTATCAGGACCAAGACATACTGCTACAACGAGTTTTTTCTTTGCCCACAACATCAGGATTTCCAGCATCAGGCTGGGTTGCATGGCCAAAAGGCATGATGCTTTCTTGCCCTGAGGTCCTAGATGTCCCATGGAGAGCGTGGGCTATTTTGAAGGCACAGACAGCCCAGCCCCAAAGGGGTACAGGGACCAAGGATTTTTCTCCTCCTGCCAAGAGGAATGACCACTGCTCTCTGCTCCCCACATCATATGGTGGCTGTGGTCAGACCCGAGGTGGTTTAAGATGCATGAGGGCCAATGGCTCCTCTCACAGGGGTGCATTGCTCTGATTGAACACACTTAGGAGAGGGTGACCCCATTTTTCAGGGGTACTTTGAAACACTCTCTTTGTAGAGCCACCAGTACACTTAATGCCAATGTAACTCCCAACACCACACAAAGCACTCTGAGGTGCTACGTAGCCTTTGGGTCTCCAGAAAGCTTAATAGAAAATACCACCTCTCCTACCCCCTTGGACTCTGTTGTGATCGGCCACGTTTAGGACAGCAGCGTGCAAAAAGGCCAGACAGACAGCAGGTAGGTCTTGTTCTGGGAGGTTGGCATCAAAGCGGACCAGACGGACACGGGGTGGGAACAGACTAAAAAATACTGGGACAACAACACAGAGACAGCATAGACCATGTTAGGGCCACGACTGGACCCTTGGTTTGGAGGGGAGATGCTAAATGGCAGGGAAAGGGGATGGGAGAAGGGCAGGCTGGGGAGAAAAGGGGGTTGATTGGTACTGAGGTGATAAGATGGAGCGAGCAAAGAGCCAAGCCAGCCGCAACCAGAGTCCCCATCCTGCCACCACTCTTGCCTAAAGCCTGCCCAGCTGCTCTGTGTCTGTCTTCTCCTCATCCACGAGCCAGGGAGCCAGGGGAAGGGGAGAAGGGGAAAACACTCAACCTCTCTGCACCCATGGAAGGGCTCAGCCCAGCCCCAAAGCCAGGTCCTGTGTTTCAGGGAGATGCTGTGAGGACATAATGCCACAAACCCAAGATACCTCGTGGAGGTGGCAATATTTGCAGATGTCCAACCCTGACCCCCCAAGGTGGTGGGTGGGCAGAGGGAGAGGGGCAGATAAGCACAGATAGGGCATAGTCAAGTCCTCAGAGATACAACCCCATGGCACACAGCAGAAGGAATGGAGAAGGTAACACGTGAAGAGTGTGGTCCAAGTATGGACGTGGTGAAGGCTTCACTGCAGAGAAGTGACAGCACTTCCCTCCAAGGGGGTGAGAAAACAGCCAATAGAGGGAGAAATCCGGGCTTCCAATCAATGGCCCTGCAAATCCAGCACCCCAAGCTCACTCCCCCCTTCCAGGGTGCAATACTGTTTCTTTTCACACTGCATCTCCAGTTTCACAGTGGTGCAACTGGGAAGAGACTCCTGGCAGGTCCCAGGCCCCGAGGGCAGCTACTGATGAGCCAAACCTTTGCAGCTATTAGCCTTATTCATTCATTCCCAGGGCTAGAGAAGTGCTACTTTATAATTGAACAGGTTCCATTATTTTGTTCAGAACTGGCCAGTTTAAAAGAGGTTGGCCTCAGAAACCTCCAGTAACGGCAGGAAGGAAGGGGATATTTTGAATGGGATTATTTCCCTGGAGAAAGCATTACATCCACGGGGAATTTCCCAATTAGAACACACTGTAGTATTCCCCAGTTACAACAGACTGCAGAATAGGATTGTTTCAAAAGGCAGTGCTTTGGACCATTGTAACAGAAAGTCAGATTGCCTTCAAAACACCCATTAGCTTCAGCATCAGGCTCCTGAGGTGCTCGTGGCTATGGACTATGCAATGTTCAAGCCCTTATGGTCCCCCCGTGAAGCCAGATGTTTGAAAGCATCATGGAAAGCTGTGCCCTTCCCTGTCCATCTGCAGTGAAGCCATAGCAGAGAGGGAGAAAGAAAGAGAGAAAGGAAGGTTGAATGAAAAAGAGAAAGAGGAGGAAAGCACCAGAATTACCTGATCATGTGATAGCTGTGAGATGCCAGAATGCAGCAGAGAGAGAAAGAGGAGGAACATGCACAACAGTCAGAGCAGTAAGAAAATAAACACGGCAAAGAGGCAAAAAAAAGATCAGTTAGAAGTCATCACAGTTGGTATTTCCCCTCCGGAGACGCTGCCATGGTCCTGTCACCAGGGCTGAAGCAGAACAGCAGGAGCAATCCCTACTTGTGGCTACAGAGGAGAGAAGCCATGCGTAGGAGAGAGGACGAGCACATCAAAGCAGTGGCTCTGTTCCCACCCACCCCCTCATCCTTGCACAAAGGAAGCAGCTCTAGTTTGCCCCAAAAATGACTCGGGGGGCTGGGGGGTGACCAAAACAAACCAGAAAAAGCAACCACGACACTGAAGGCCAAATGCCAAGACCCGTTTCTTGGAGCTGAATCACATCAGCAGGTGGTAGTTGGACAATTCTACTGCAGTTTGGTTTTGATATATCCTCAATGCTGCTGTCAATTCTTTCATGTGGTGGAGAAACTGGAACGGCAGCAAAATGGGTCTCTCCTGCACAAGGCTCTTGGAAGAGCAAGCCCTTTGCTGAAGAAGTCCAGCTTCTGATACTAGAGTTTCTCCTCCTTTCTACTGACTCAGGGTTGAGTTGTCCCAAGGAAGAGACTCAAAAGACGACATTTAGCCCTGCTAAGATGGACCCCACATGGCCAGACCTCTCCAAGCCACTGCCTTTCTACATCAGGTCCAGAGGATGGGCAGGGAGCTCAGTGCTCCAGGTTGATGGACTCTGGGGAAAGCTGGGGATTGTTTCTGACTCTTCTTATCTCTTCTACACTGAAGGTGGCAGAGAAATCCTGCAATAATGCTTTCCTTTCCTTCTTGCCCTACTCTGCCCAGCTTCTTCCAAACTGGAAGAAATTAAATCTGTGCAGAGAGGAAGAGTCCAGCTATTGCAAATTCCACGCAGCTGCAGCTTCTCCCTCTCTCCAAGCATGCATCATCTCACTCTGCTCTGGGACCTACAGTTGCCATTCAACAGGTCAAGTTAGTTTAATTTCTTCAGCTATGGTCTCCTGGGTCTGATTCAGGAAAGCCTTCTAAAAGTTACTTTGGGAGATGATGCAGAAGGCTGCAAATATCTCACCAACCTGGCCTTCAAATTCTGATCTTCAGAGAGGTCAGTCCCTGTGTCCAGACTCCTCTGTGAATTTCTGTATCTCACAGAGAAATACAGGGTCTAAGGAGCTGGGACATCTCTCATTAGACCAACTGATGAACTTGAGGGACAGGAGGAAGCTTCCAGACAACACAGCCACGATATCCTTCTGGAGGAAATGTTTCATCAGCCACAATTCAGATCACAGGACTTCTTGGAAGAATTTTGATCCGATCTTGGTCAGTAGTTTCATTAACTGTTGGGAAATTGAATCTGAGAGAAGAGTTTTCAATCTGCTGCTCACACCATTATCCCATCCTGGAAGTGAGGACCTGCTGGGCACGGGTCCACCAAAATGGGACTGTGTAAGTCATGAATTTAGATGATTATACACAGACCCAACGTGTGGTCTGAAGTCAAATCCATAGTGGGTGCTCGGCAGGAGCAATAGCCTACAGCAACACAGCAAAAATACCTGAGTAGTTATTACGCACCCAGGGGAGGGGAAGGGATTCCTGCAACCAGATGACCTGGGACAATGCAGCAGCAAAATCACGAGCTCATGAGGCTAACGCAAGTTAAATTGCTGCTCCTAACGTGAAGGCACTTTGGGTATCGAGGAGGAAGGAAAGTGTAGGTCCCTTGGTGTCTCTAAGAGTTGTTTGTGCACATCCAGGCAGGTGAGATTATAGAGCCAGGGGAAGATGGGATGTAATCTCAGACTGACACATTTTCCCGGAAGGCTGCTGCTTCTCGCTGGAGGGAGCGAGAAGCTCAAAGTCTCTCTCAGCTCATGCTTTTCCCCAGAGAAGATTATGACACTGTCACTACTGACAGCTAAAAGGCCTCCTAGGATAAAAGGCAGATCACCAGGAGGACACTGTGGTTTCCCCCAATATAATCAAGAGGAGGGTGTCTTGGGCAGCTCTACCTCTTCCTGATTTACAAGTGTCTTAACTTGCTCTGCCCTAGGTTTTATGCTCCACAGTTGGTTTTGGGGACCCTGGCTAACAGGCTTCTGCCATGCCCTCATCAAATCCTTGCTTCCACTTTGGAAAATGGAGAGATTATTTCTGTGCAAACCAAGCAACAAATTTGATTTGTTAAGTCATAACAATTCTACTTCTTCATCCAAACTGATTGCAGAAAACTATAACATGTTCTTTTTGAAGACTAGAATGGTAGAATCTCAAAGCATATCCTCATCTTCCTTTAAAGTATTTTAGTCTCTTTCTCAATGTCCATTTCTCCAAAGTATTTACAGTTTCTCTCCCACATGCATTTTTGAGCAGAGCAAGGCAGCTATCACTACTATTTTGAGATCTTTCTTTCTTCTTAAAAAGCAGCAAGTACATCCAATTCAATGTCACATCTCAGAAGTGGAGTTATTGTTTGCAGTCTTCAGAAGGATTTTTAATAAACAGTTTTCCTGCTATTGCAATCCAAGCACCTGAGGAGCACAGTGCTCCTCTCTCCCATCTCCATCCCACCCTCTAAACAAAAACACACTCCACAAATACACCAGAGTCGAGCTGTAACAATGCTACTTACTTCTGGAATACAAAAACTCCTACAATTATGATAAATGAAATGAGATCAGACGTGATCCAGATTAGGTGATACTCGTCTGGAGGCTGGAAGACAAAAAACAGAAGCAGACCTTAAACTTTCTGGTTTGTTCTATCCCAGAGAGACCACACACTGCTGAAGTTACCACCAAGGCAGAAAGAAAAGCAGAGAGCTGCAGGGGCCAGGTATAAATCACAACATTTATGACATTTCTAATGCTAATCTGTCACCCAAAATAACGTTATTGGGGAAAACTGCAAACAGAAACAATTTTAAACCCTCCCTCCTCTCTGATATTTTCTCAGAGTTCAGTGGGCTGAAAGTTTCTTATCTCAGCTGTACTCATCTCAAGGACTGGGTAAGATGTTGTTCGGAATTCCAGGTCTGTGGGAAAAGACAGAAATATGTACACATTGCACATGGGACCTGCAGGGTCCATTTGGAATATTAATATTAGCTGGTTTGCACAGTCATAGAATCACAGAACATCTGGAGTTGGAAGGTACCTTTAAGATCATCTAGTCCATCCAGTCTACAGTCAGAAGGGACATCTGCAACTAGAGCAGGTTGCTCAGAGCCCCGGCCAACCTCACCTGGAATGGTTCCAGGGATGGGGCAGCGCCCACCTCTCGGGGCAGCCAGGGACAGGGGCTCACCCCCCTCAGCATAACAAAAAAAAAAAAAAAGTCTTCCCTCTATCTAGTCTACATCTCCCTCTTTCAATTAAAAAACATCACCCCTTGTCCCGTCACTGTCTCTGTTAAAAGGTCTGTCCCCATCCTTTTTCTAGGCCACCATTAAGTAGTAAAAGGCCCCCAGAAGGTGTCCCCAGCTGGAGCCTTCTCCTCTGCAGGCTGCCCAAGCCCAACTCTCTCCTGCTGGGCTCCCAGCAGAGGGGTTCCCCCCTCCGGTCATTGCTGGGGCTTCTCTGGCCCCGCTCCAGCAGGTCCCTGTCTCTGCTGTGCTGAGGACTCCAGAGCTGCCCCAGCACTGCAGGGGGGTCTCCCCAGAGCGGGGCAGAGGGGCAGGGTCCCCTCCCTGCCCTGCTGCCTACCAGGCTGGAGGGGCAGCCCCAGAGAAGCCCATGTTATGAGCACAGACCTCTCAATTTCTGTTCTTTAAAGCACCAGTAGCTCTCGCCCCATGTGGCTGTTGCCATCACACCAGCTATGTCCAGTTGAACCCATTGTCTGAATCCAGAATTAGCAGAACAGTGCTTTAATTAGCCAGTGCTTCTAATGGGGATTTAATCCTTGTCTTTTCCAGCTTAATTACAGAAGGGTGACATTTAATGTTAGACTTGCTGCATATATTAAGAAGAATGGACACAAAACTGATGTTTCCCATTTTCTTGGTAGGACAGCACCATCACAACTACTCTGAACACTCTTCTAATTCAGAAAAAAATCTACACACCTATATTTTTCATTTATGCAACTGTTGGCATTTCACAACTGAAGAACCCAAATAGCAGGTTTTCCTGTGCAGTTAAAGTTGCATTTCTCATGATATACTCAAAGTATATCATAGGAATATTAGAGTATTATTAATATATTTAAGTTCTGCAGAAAGCTAAAAGCTAGAAGAAAAAAAATTTTGGTACCAGATCAAGGAGATTTAAATGATAAATATGGAATTTCAAGGTGATCAAAAGGGGGAAACTGGATTTTTTCAGAAGGCCACACATTCTTATTAGTAGTGTTTGGTGAGCAGTTCCCTCCTCTGCAGAGGAGATGGATTAGCAAACATCCATCATGAAGACAACTTGTCCTGTTCCATCTACACCAAGACCTGCTCAGGAATTTGCCATATCTCATCTGCAGTTCCTCTTTTTTAGACAGGACTGTGTCATTTGGGTTAACTCATTTTTTCATAAACTTGACCCAGCATAAATCCTACTCTTGAAATCCTCACATTTGTAGCCCATCAAACCCTTCATCAATTCAGTGTAACTGTGCAGAAAGTGACTCAAAACCTTTGAGAGAGACTCCCAAAAATGCAGAGAAGGTTCCCACTCTGGCCATCTACTTTAATGACATCAAGTTGGGAGGTGGACTCGGGCTAAAGCTTGACAAAGCTAGAGGCAGCCTTCTATCAATAGGTAGAGGGGAGAGAGACTGTCACTTTTTCTTCATTGTCTTTCCTTTTACTTCTCTCAAACACAAGCTCAACGTGTTTTTGCAGTTACAAACTGGCCCCTGGGTGACTGGAACAATTTGCACTGCTCAGCTGGAGATAAAGCCCAACAAAGCCCCCAAGGGCTCTGGGCAGCCAAAACCTGGCAGAAACAACCGTTTCATTGCAGCTGCCAAGCCATGTTCTACATGGTGGAAGGGGCTCAGATGCCAAAGCTGGTTAAATTACATCACCAAGGCATTTCAATATGCAGGAAATGAAGGGATTTTTATGCTGCCCGTGATACAAGAGTGTGTACTTGCAGCAGAGGGTTGAGCTGGAAATCCAGCAGATGGAAGACGCCTTAGAGGAGGATTCCAAGTATCAGCAAAGAGGCTTTTGGAGTAGAAAGCTGCCAGTGACATGCACACAGCTCCTGCCAGCTGTAGAGGGGGACAGATGTTTGCAGCAGCACAAGTCAGATGATGCTAATCTCTTCCACCAACAGATTCAGGCTTTATAAAACTACTTCCAGTTCTCCAGCTTCAGCACGCACCAGTGTGAATTTGAGTAGTCAGACACAAGCAGTAGGTTAAGCTAAGGCCAGCAGGGCCAGGGCAGGGATTGTCCCCCTGGACTCAGCACTAGGGAGGTCACACCTCAAATACCAGGTTCAGTTTTGGGCCCCTCACTCTGAGGAGAACTTTTGAGGGGCTGGAGCATGGCCAGGGAAGGGCAACAAAGCTGGTGAAGGGTCTAGAGCCCAAGCATGGTGAGGAGCAGCTGAGGGAGCTGGGGGTGCTGAGCCTGGAGCAAAGGAGGCTCAGGGGAGACCTTCTGGCTCTCCACAGCTCCCTGACAGGAGGATGGAGCCAGGTGGGGGTCGGGCTCTTCTCCCAAGGAACAAGTGATAGGACAAGAGGAAATGGCCTCAAGTTATGCCAGGGGAGATTTAGGTTGGATTTAGGAAACATTTCTTCACCAGAAGCATTGACAAGGCCTGGACCAAGCTCCCCAGGGAGGTGGTGGAATCCTCATCCCTGGAGGTATTTAAAAGCCATGTAGATGTGGTGCTGAGGGACACAGTTTATTGGTGGATTTGGCACTTTTAGGTTAACAGGGCTTTTTCCAACCTGAATGATTCTATATGACATCATGAAGAGATGTTCATTCATCTAGGCAGTAGCCTTGAGGTTCCACCTACAGCTAAAAATGCAGGTAGCTCATTAACATTAAACTCCCCTTGTGCTCATTCTCTTCTCTTTCCCAAGCAGGTCTGCCAGAGCAGCAGATAAAACAGTTGCCTCCTGTCCAACCCTCAAGGGGATCTATCATCAGAAAACAGCCCTTCCACCTCAAGCACTTACCCCTCTGAAGCTGAGCTCTTGTTTTGTGAATATTTCAATGCAACTATTTCATCATTCCCCCTCCAGTCCAACATGAATAATTCTATTTAGTTCAGAGACCCCAGGTGCTAGGGGAGTTTTCAGAGTGTGCTGGCTATGATGGGTAAAAGGGGGTGGCCTTTTGTCTCTGGTTATTCTTTGGCCAGCAATGGGGTAGCCAGAAGTAAAACTTGTCCTCATTTGGTATTAAAAGCAGACAAAAAGCTAGTTTTACAGCCTGGCTGAAAGACAGAAGCAAGGTTTGGTGGTTCACCTGCGTGCCTGCTTCTGCTACTCAACAGCTGCTCAACAGGTCTGGAAAAGCGTTTTTCCATTAGAGAAAAATAGGGAAATCATAAGGGTTAATGGGGCATGCAACACAATCTCCAAGGCTCCCAAATACAAGAGGCCATCTGAAGGAAGGGATTGTGCAAGAGGAGCACTGACCCGCTACCGTCTCAAGGCTCAGCCATACAGAGGTGAGAAACTGTCAAACCCAAGAGCACATTGAACCCAACCAAATCCTGGAGAAGCCCACTAGACAAAAACGATCAGAAGGCTGGATCACTTCTCCTGTGAGGACAGACTGAGGGAGTTGGGGTTGTTCAGCCTGGAGAAGAGGGGGCTCCAGGGGGACCTTACAGCAACCTCCCAATACCTGAGAGGGGCCTACAAGAAAGCAGAAGAGGGACTGTTCACAAGGGTTTGGAGTGACTGGACTAGGGGTGATGGCTTTAAGCTAGAAAAGGGGAGATTCAGGTTAGACATTAGGAAAAAGTTCTTCAGTATGAGCGTGATAGAGCACTGGAATAGGTTGCCCAGAGAGGTGGTGGAGGCCCCATCCCTGGGAACATTCAAGATCAGGCTAGATGAGGCTCTGAGTATCTTGATCTAATTGGAGATGGGAGGTCCTTCCAGCCCAGACATTCTGTGATTCTATATGGCTGGATTGGTCAATGGCCACCTCTTCACAGTTCCACTGCATCATCTCCTTCCAGGGGTCCACAGAACCTTGGCAGGCATCGTGCTTACCATCAGCCAGATGGGGAAAGGCACCTTGCGAAGGACGTGGGAGCTGTCGGAGGTGACCGACTGGACACCAGCACACCACAGGATGGAGTACAGCCAGGGCTCGTTCACAGTGTAGAGATTCACACTCAGGTTTGCCACGGCATAGTCCCTGCCAGGAGACAGACAAGGTGAGATAGGAGTCCCCCAGCAAAATTCAGACCCTCACACCCAAGAGGAGAGCTCTTGCCATCACCCACCGCTGTAACCACGGGTAGATGTATTTGGTTTGAACGGCATGAAATTGCTTTAACAAGGCACGATCACTTATTAAGCAACCCCAAGGCATTGCAATCAAATGGTTTGAACTTGAAAGCTTTCTTCACTTCTTGGATGCTCTCTGACCCAGGCCACAGCCCATCTCAGCTACCTCCTCGTGAAGGATGGACACGGTGTGTTTTTGCAACAACCGCCTCATCATGTTGATGTAGAATTAACATCTGGCTCAGATGCCTGCAACACTTCATAGGCAATTTGCTTAATTAAAAACTGACAGACTGCATTTCCAGCATCAGTTCCTACAACTCCCATGCCCTCGCTTTGGGGACAGTCACAGAGCTAGTTTCCAGTCTTCCTAGATCATTTTCTAAGAAGCTAAACCTGCAAGTTTGGGTCCAGGAGCTGCCAGCTGAAAGCCAAGCACTGCCAGTGGACTTTCTGTACCCATAAGATTTGCACAAATTATTCTGTTCCCTCACCTACAAGGCAGAAGCATCACTAATCTCCAGCACTGAGATGAATCCTTGTAATTTAGTATTGACAAAACACTTTGAGGTGGCAGGTACAAGATGTGGACATCACAAAGCTCACAATATGATGAAGCTCCTTCAAAGGCTAAGGGATTCTGAAGGGTGGTCACATCCAGATGTTGATTTGAGGGGGGGGACTGAGGAAACTGTTAAACCGGGACTTGTTGAACCTACTCTGGCTTGTGCTACAGAACTGCAGCAACCTCTGGCTGGGGAGAACAAGGCCTTCAGCATTCAAGAAACACATGGCAGGGCTGATTTTGGAGCCAGTTGAGGTGGGATTGATGAGAGATTTGGGTTGGTGGGATAGATGAGAGAAACAGCATGTAGTCCTGTCTGTGAGACAGAGCAAATAGGTATGTAGAAGAACAGTCACAAATTATGCTGCAGGCAAAGCACAGATTTGGTTTAAGGGGCAACTAATCAGAGGGATTGCTGGCAGCCATAGGAAGACATCACTGGATCACACTAGGTAGGACCATGCTCAACTATAGGCTCAGCTTTTCCCTTTTACTCTCAGCCCAAACATACAGCTCTCTTGGAGGTACTGTTCTTCCACAAACCTGCTTCATTTTCAAGTCTCTCTTTGGGGAAAAAAAGATATACAAATCAAACTGTAAACAACAGAAAAGCTGTACTAGAGACCATCCACCCTTTCCAAGAAAGGGGACAAAGCTGGGAGCTAACACCCTGCACAGTTCAAATACAGTCTCAAGCAGGAGGAGAGGAACTTCATGCAGTGCCAGTCTCATTAGAGAGGAGATCTGACCAGTTTAAATAGCTGACACGGGACAGGAAAGAAACGGGTGAATTCTCTCCAAAGAGAAATTTCTGAAAGCACATCCAGACTTTGGACTAATCAAAATTCTGTGATAGCAGTTCTGGAGCAGATCAACAGAAGCAAAGGGTAGCTGCTAATGAGGATGAAATGGCACTTGGAGGTACTCAGTGTGAAAAGCCTTCAATTTTTCCCAGAGCTGCCAATGTACTAAGAATCGCATGATTTGTAGAGCTGTATTTCAGAAAGGATCATCACACACTGAATTAGCATGTGGAGTTATCAGAGGCACCTCCTGGGAACAGCCTGGGTGCTGGGTGGGGACAAGCTTGCCCAGCTCAAGCTTTCAAGAGCAAGTCCATCTGAGAAGATACCTCTGTGCAGATAAGACCGCCTGTGGTGATGAGAGAAGATGCTGCTGGGCCAGGGCTCCACGGTGGGGCACAAGGATGCACAAAGCTGTGGACACCCACCGTGGAGCACATGGGCTATCGCAGTGTCCAAGCAGAGGGCCATACCTGACATCCTCATTGGTGACCTTGGTGTAACGCAGGTTGAGCTTCACGATGCCCTTCTCCCTCATGCGCTCTGCGTCCAGCTTGAGGCCAGAAGTCTGCTGGAAGCCTGGGGCAACCTGCCTGACCAGCTGCCTCTCCGTGTCCGGCAGCCACATCACCTGCGGAGGGAGCGACAGAGGATGGCTGTGGCAAAGGTGGATCCCAGAGCACCCTTGCAGACAGCCAGTTTACACCAAGCCAGAAGCAAAATCACATGAGAGGCTGTCTTGTTCCTCACACAGATTGTCTAGGAGATATCTACAGCCTCCCAAGTCTTTAATCAAATGCATTTCAGGCTTAGCTTCAAGCCCAGAGGGTTGTAACACACTATTCTGGAGGGGAAAAGGGTGGATAGGCAAAAGATCAGGCCAAGGGCTCATGAGAACATTGCCCAGACATGTTTTGGAGTCTCCTTCTCTGGAGAGATTCCAAACCCACCTGGATGCGTTCCTCTGCAATGCTCTGGATGAACCTGTTTTAGCAGGGGAGTTGGACAAGATCTCCAGAGGCCCCTTCCACCCCCACCATGGTGGGATTCTGTGAGAAGAGATATGGTGTAACCCTGAAAACCTGTTGCCCCTGCCATGTTCCAAGTGCTCAGTGTGAACAGACCTCATGAGATCTCTATTCCAGCACAAACCAGCACCAGCACTGATGTCAAACAAGGTGCTCACGGCTTTGTCCAGTTGCACCTTGAAGAACATCAAGCATGGAGATCTCTCCTGGCCCCTGTCAACACTTGCCTGCCCTCACAGGGGAAATTAATTTCCTTATATCCAGCAAAAACTTCTCCTGTTCCAACTGATGGCAGTTCCACCTCATCCTCCTGACACACAGCTCAGCGAAGAGCTTGCACCTAACTTTTCAGCAACCTCCCTGCAGGTATCTATTAGATCTCTCCTAAGTCTTCTCTTTTCCAGGATGAACAGACTCAGTTCCCTCAGCCCTTCCTCATACATTTAGCACCCCTGACCAATTTGGTGGCCTCTGAAGGACTTGCTTCAGCTTATCAACATCTATCAGGTACTGGTGAGCCCCACACTGAACCCATCATGACTGCTGAGTAAGGGGTGTAATCACTATCCTCCATTTACTATCTCCACTACCATGAGCACAGTCCAAAATGTTATCAGACCTCTGAGACCACCGGCCTGGAGGGGCAATCTTCCCCAGCATGACTTCGTGGCATGAAGTATCATTCAAATCCAATGTTTAAGTGGATCAAATGAGACATTCAAGGATTTGTGGAACCCATAAAGAGGGCGATTTTGGAAATGTCACCAACCCCACAGAACTCACAGCCTGTTGCCTAATTCCTGATGCCAGGATGGTTTCCAGGGTGATGTTGATGTAAGTGCTGTAGTAGGGATGAGCTGGTGGCAGGTCCTGGAAGTTCAGGATGAGCGATGTATTGTCTTTGATCACCTCTAGCATATCTGCCAGCTTGCAGACTGACTGGTTGGCAGCTTCCAAGTAGTCAGACCTTGAGAGAGACCCAGCTGTCCAGAAAGGGTCATTCTGAAAGCCAAGCACATCCTGGTATTAATGCCACAAATTCCAGATATCAATTCCCAGTACAGGTGAAGACCCCTTTTCTATCCCACCTTGGCACCAGTGAGGGATACTGACAGCTACGCTTGATGATCATCTTGCAGCTTGCTGAAGCTCTGTGCCTCAGTCTGCCTACCCAAGGGGAGGTCACAGATCTTTGCAGAAGGGAAAGTGTGCTGGACAGGTCCCCCCGTTTTCAGAGAAGAGCAGAGCTATAGGGCAGTGGTGTGATTTTCCATGGCAGCAAGCTAAAACTGCACTTTCTCACACTGTATATACAATCACCAAGGATTTTGCAGGATCCAAAACCAAAAAGGACCAGTTAGTTAAGAATGATCAGAGAAGAGCTAGGAGCTGTTTGAAGAGCTGGCCTCCTGACACAGGACATTCAGGAAGGACTGCTTCAAAGTCCATCACAAAAGCAACCTTCCAACTGCTGTCTTGGCCCTTTTCACCTGGCAAGCAGCAATTTCTCTGCATTCTCACTGCCATACTTACAACCCAAGCAAGTTTCTGTGCAGCTGTAACACAGACACCCCACACATACCTCCAGACCAGCTCAGATTAAAACAGCAGTGAAGCTATGGTGGTTTCAGGCTTGGCAAAAAGTAAACCCACCTGCAACCTGGTTGCATGTTGAAGGATGAGTCAAGCCTATTTCACAGCAATTTCTCCCCCTGCCCCTGGACTTCAAAGGCTGAATTTTGAAGACGATTGTATCCAAAAGGAAATTAAAGAAAAAGGAACAGAATATAACACACTGTCTTTTCTTTTTATAATCATGTTCCCCCTCCTGAGGGTCTTGAAGTTCTCTGTAGTGTCAACCAGGCATTAAGACCCTTTCTTCCAGGTGGTGGTAGAGGCACAGAATGAAAAAGTGTCTTTTAGACCAAGTCTAAGTTTAGTAGAGGACAGAACTAAATGCAGTTCATGGATTCTTCATCTACCTGCACTTCAGACCACTTCACCAAGTAGATGGATTTACACCTCTCCACCTTAAAGGGGGTTTAGGTACAAGCTTTCATGCATGGGCATGACTCCAGGACACCCTCTCCATGGCCATACACACCTTCAGGAACCACTCCCCAGCATTAAGCTTTTCCAGGTCAGTCCAGTTGAACATGGAGGAGTGCTCGTAGGCCCGCTCTGGAAAGATTTCCTCCACATTTGTTGTTCTCCTGAGTGTCTTGTCATGCATCAGAAATGGCACTCCATCATAGCTGCAAAGACAGTCAGGGGCCATTACAGGTGGAGATGCATAACAACGTACACAGCACTAGAGTAATGCCTGTTCCCACTCCAGCCTTCACATTAAAATCATTGTCAAGATCTC
>NW_008602138.1:41126-42405 GCF_000691845.1 Merops nubicus | reverse complement strand
CTGCTGAACACATTCCCCTAATCCCCAAGACCAGTAGAAATGAGATGCACCCAGAGGAAGAAGTGTCTTGGATAACTCCTAGATGCTTGCAGTCATTCAAATGTTGATATAAACCTATCAATCCCTCCCTTCCCTCCTCCCCACTGCCCCTTCCACATCTAGAGTGCCAAACTCAAGTAGCTTGGACAAGAACACCCACCCTGAGTGCTCATGCTAACCAAAGCTTTCTGCATTGCCTGTAGCTTCCCATACTGGCAGAGATGTTCCCCTACCCTGTATGCACAGACAACACACACACACACACACACACACACACACACACACAAACTACTTTCAAATTGTTACTGTAGATGATGAGTAAGATTTTCCAAGACTCTCAGACTATATGGGAACTTAACATTCATGGGCTTTCAGCAAGATGCAACTGTTCCAAGCTATCAAAATTACTCTGAAATTGCCTTTTCCAGTTGAAAATTGGTTTCAGGAAACAACCATGCCCACATGAGTTATTAAATTTGTGCACCTTAAAGAAAACCTGCCTCTCAGATGAAGCTAAATAGCTAAATGCATGGCTGATGGTTTTTAAACCACCTAGTTATTACAGAGCAATGGTCCTGGGAAACCTAAAAAGCTCTTTTCAACTTTCTTCCATCCAGTTTTCTGTGACTGGATCGGTGGCAACACCATGCAGGGCAGTGATGGTTTTCATCAAGGGCAGAGGGAGGGGACAGTTGTCTGCACTCAGAAATCAAAGTAAAGCCCGGGCAGCTGGCCTGATTACGATGACATTTTCCAAAGCAAGGAGGCCATCTTCATAACAGGAGACTATAAAGTCTGGAAAGGAGATAGGGTCAAAACACAAGACCCATTTGAACTAGGAGACAGCCCAGAGCACTCACCCCCCGAGCCAGAGGGAAAACAAGCCCAAATTTTAGATGATGGAGCAAACACTGCCTCAGCTCTGCCATTGCCTGCAGAAATCCTTTATCACAAAGGTCACTGGGATCTTTATTTGCTATTTCTGGCATGCACTGTGCCAACTACTTCCCCCAACCAAAAGCAACATGCTGACCCAGCAATACCACGCTCAGCAGCAAGCCATGCTGCTGCAATCAGAGAGGCTTTTAATAATACAGTTTTTTTAAAATAAATATGCTAAAGAACTGCAAAATGAAGAGTGTGGAGTGTTTAAGGAGCTCAAGTCTTAATATCTGATAGCAGAGCATCACCAGACGCTGCTAAGCCTTAACCACAGTGCAGAAATCCTGTGGGGCACTTA
>NW_008602138.1:12721-41095 GCF_000691845.1 Merops nubicus | reverse complement strand
CCCTCTTCCCTCCCTAATCCTTCCCCTCACAGAGTCACTCAGCATTACCCAAGGTTAACCACAACATATTAGCAGCCACAGGTTTGAAAAAATAATTCAGGGATGAAAATAAGAGCTTTGGAAGAAGAGAAGTGAGAGGAGGTAGAAGATGAGGGAGGAACACACAGCAATATTCTGCTCCTACTGCTTGAAGCAAAGTTGGCTTTATAACCAGGGCCACCCAGTTTGGGGTGTGTAATGAGTAGGAAGTGGGATGTGATGGGTCTAAGTGTACATCCAAGCAGCTCACTCATGGCTGATATATGCCTAGAAGAACACGGAGACAACCCAATAAGCATGTCCTGGGGACATCCCAGGTGGAGAGGACCTGTTCAGCCACAGGAACAAATGGCATCTTTCAAAGGGATAAGGACAGCAATGAGTGTTGTGCCACAAACCCTTCCCAAAGTTGATACCATCTGTAGTGAAAGCTCATGTTTTGGTGTGAAGGTCACTAGTATCCTCTTTTTATAAAAACTCTTGGGTCTCCTAGAGAGGGCCTTGGATAGCTGGGCCATCAAGGATATTGTTTAAGCTATGGATGCTTGGAGTGTTTCTCTAATGGCTGATGCTTGGCAATGTGGAAAGCTCTTGCAGTTTTTCCAGCTCTCCTCCTCCCAGAAGTCCACCTTTCTCCTTGGCCAGTGCTAATGGAAGCAACTGATTCAGTCACATGACCAAGTGCTCATCTGTGAGTCTGGACGGTAGCTGTCCTTTCACAACAGTTCATGAACTCATTTTGGAAAGAACAGGAATTGTATCACATATATCCCAATTCATACTTCATCCTTCCACAATGACCTTCCACTCTCCCCTGTGGGAAGAAATTCCATCTCTTCTCCAAGCCAGCTGATTTCAAGCCAGGCTAGAAACCAGGCATTGTGTTTTCCTGCAGTAAAGCTCTAGGATAAACAACAGTCCTCCTGAAAATGAAGATTAGTTTCCTGACAAAGGTATCCAGGTTCCCCCATCTGGACAACTTCACCTTTAATCATCATCTCAGTAGAACAATTAGTAGCATCTGTGCTTTACAAATGGAGACAGCTAAGAGTTAGCAGATGCGTTCACCACAAAAGTCCTTTTTCAAGGCAAAGAACAACAATAATCAGATAGGAAAGAGCCACCAGCATGGTCTGAACCATCCACACAAGGTCTCAGCCCAGCCAGCACACTGGCTTACCTCAGTACAACATCAGCTTGTACTCCATATATCTTCTGCTCCACTGCTTTCTGGAAGGACATCAGTGTGTTTTCTGGGGCCAACTATGGAGGGAAAAAAAAAAAAGAGCAATGAGAGATCATTAGTAAGTGGAAATGTTTACAAAATGGTGCCAGTGAGGTTTAGAAATATTAGGGAGCCAAAACAATCTTGTTTGGCAGATTAAGCACTGGTCAGTTACACTGGTATACCAGTGTTGCATCTTACTGAAGTCTGAAGATGACCAATGCATTTCCCTTTACTGATGGTCTTTCACACACAGGATAGAGTTCAATGCAGAGTTATGGTGGCCTGCAATGCCAGAAACCCATCCAGCTTGGGATATGGTGCAAAACCAGTGCAGGAAAGATTTGCTCACCAGCATGGTCCCCCAAACAGTGGCTTGCTGAAGACTCCCAGCAAGGGGTTGTTGATGTGATACCAGTTCTCCGTTCATGGTTTACATGGAGAGCTACCTAAACCACCTTAACAGTCCTTCATTCTCCTACTTGTCTCTACAAACAGTGATTACAATGCTATTAGAGAAAGACCATCAACCAGAGTGTTACCCATGCCATGGAGAATAACTAGGCCATGGGTTCTATAGCAGACATTTTATTTCCACATCTACTCATTCAATAAAGTCATCTATTACTCAGCCTAAAAATCAGTTGAGTTCTCTAATAACAGATGTTCTAGTTAGTTTTAACAACATAAAAGAAGTTTTAAGCCTAGAAAATGTATCCAAATGACTACCACAGATAAGGACTCAAATTTTATTTCAAATTCATTCCTGTTGAATGAAGCAGATGATAACAGAACTTGGGTTTATGTAAAAAAAAAAAATACAGCATGAAGATAAATACTTTGGTTTTCTACAAAACCAGTATAGTGAGGCTGAAGTGTCCATAAACCAACAACACACAGACCAGAGGGGGAAAAAACAGACAACTGTGGAGAGAAAATCTGGCAAAATTTCTGTACTGAAATTTGAGCACATCAAAATAGAGTTATTTTTTAAAATAATTTTTTTTCCCAATTTTGCTTACAGGTTTCAAGCACCTGTAGTGTCTGTTTTTTCACTCATCTCTGCTACCATTTAGATCAGCAAGTTTCCATCAAGACACAATGAGCACCCATGATTTTCGAGAATTAGGAATTGAAAAGAAGAATTAAGAACAAAGGCCTAAATGCACCACACAAGCAAGATGCACAATAAATACAAAAACCTGCTCAAAAGCTTAAGGTTTCTCTAAGAATCATTTGTTTTCCTACAAGCCGATCACCTTACATGCTCAGGTCAGCAAAGCTTTGGCATAAAATAGTCAGGCCAAACATCAACAGCAACCTTCACATAGCTCCAGTATCTATCTACTCAAATTCCTCTGGCTCAAGCCAAGCATCAATCCTAGTTCATTTTTATGTTTCTTCCAAGTCAACAGAGGCACATCATCTTCTAAAAAAGCTCCCAATTTAAGCCTGACTTGTCTAGGAGAAGACAAAGGCATCACACCCTCTTGCATAGTCCAACACCGGGTCACACAAGGTCGGGCTGAAAGCTTCTTGCAACGTCTGCACGGTTCCCAGAGCTGTCAGCAGAGAGCAGCAGACACAAAGATCTGATCTAGCAACTTGCTCTAGTTGCAGATGACCCTGCTCGCCGCAGGGGGGTTGAACCAGATGACCTCTAAAGGTCCCTTTCAGCCCAGCCCATTCTGTGATCTGAAAATCTCTATACAGACTTGCTCCATCTCCTTGGGTTGCTCTCAGCATCTTGGGTTTCCCCTCCCAAGTAGCTCAGGTTCCCTAAGGATACCACTGCAAGGTGATTCCTTCTCCACAGGGCAATGCTCAATATTTGCTTTTGGAGACAGCAGCAATCACAGTGAAATAAAGTGAGCAGTCCTCAAACCAGACAGCTGAGCAAGAGAAACCAAAGACTGATGCAAGACCATCAGCCTGTCAGGAAGGGTTGCTCAGTAGATGCAGTGCAAGTCTCAGCTCAGAATATGACACCACATCAAGCAACAACTGCACCTGCACCCCTGCAAGTAGTCTCACCAGGGATGAGGACATACAAGGAATAGAAAAGCAAAGGATGCTGAGCCGTGAATCATCTCTGAGGCTAAGGGAGACTGGGAAGGGCAGGCTGGATGACCTCAATCAAGGGAAAACCCTTTGACTAGGATTGGACAACACAGCTCTTACCCACCCACACAATGAAGAGCTCACATTGCATGAATCAGGGCTAATGAAAGCAAACAAGTGTGGCTACAACAGAATTCCACCTCCATAGAGGTGGACCAGCATGACTAAGGTCTTCTCGTGTCTTACCTGTGCACCAAGCTCTGGCACAGCAGAATCCCAGCCCAGAGAGGGCACAGGCTCTGTTCTCTGATAAGACTGAAAATGCTTCTTTCTTGCCTCTTTTCAGGGTATTTCAGTTTCTGCAGGGCTGGGGTCAAGCCTTGCTTGGAGACCAGCTCTCCTGAGATACAGTTGGAAAACGGAACCTAAATGACAGGGGATGCCCAGCCTCTACTGCTGGAGGAAGGAAATACAGACCCAAACAGATCTGAAGTGGCAAGTCAATGCATGGGAGAGTCTCCATCAGCTGAACTGGGGAAAAGTAAATTTAGAGAAAGCTGAGACTGAACACATAGGTGCTAGATAAAAGCCAAACAGGAAAACAGCCTTTTGGGGATAGGATTTCCATTGGCCAGACTGGATAAATTTGGCCATGTGAAGATAATAGTGATGTTCATGCTATAACATGGGTTGCAGTGAGCTAAAAACTGAGGTTTTAATTGAGTTTTAACACTCAGTGCACTGTGATTGTCCCATCCTCAGCACTCAGACAGCTGCCACTGAGTTTAAGCCTGTGGAGTGATGATCCTAGCCCTAGCAGCGGATTAACCCACTTCTGCCTCATCTGTAACCCCTACAGAACTTGCAGACCAAGCTTCACTCTTCGAGATGGGCAAAATTTAACTTCACTCCACCATGGGTGCATGTGGCTGCTCAGATGTGAGGTATATTCATTCCTTTCCCAGGAACTTGACCCTAAATGCAGGTTAAAGACTGACAAACCTCTGGCCAAATCGGTCGTGAAAATACAGCTGTGCAGAGGAAACCACATTTTAAAACTGCTTTAGGAACAGACCATCACTTAAGGTCTGACCATCCAAACATGCACTTTGGAGCTGTAACGTCATCTTCATCTCAGCACCACTAGAAGTGAAGAGCATCCTCTTGAAGAGCATCACGGGTGGATGAACATCTCTGGCTGCTCTGAATCCTGGACATCAGTAGAGGTCCTTTCCATGACTCCGTGCCCCACGATGGCACGTGCTGGGCAGTCTCTGTAACACCACAATGCTGTTACTTGGCAGCCTGATGCCTTGTATGTAAGAAGCTTTTGAAAAGTAGATTATAAGCCTTCCAGGAAAAGACGTCATCTTCTTGTGAGCATGTGGTGGGTAAGCTCCTGACCTGGCCAGAGCCACTCACCCAGATCTAAATAATTGCATCTCCAGATGAGTCCATCCTGAGTGCAGAAAGCTGTCCTCCCAGTTTCTAAACCTCTCAGTCAATCCCAGCCTTGAGGGGACTGAACAAGCCACTCAGGCTGATGACACAATCCACTAAAGGTCAACCAGAATGCTAGGAAAGCAAATTTAACCCTGTCCCATAAACTCAGATGCTGCCTGTTACAAGAAGATCCCCTGGCACTGCTTTGGAGGCAGAATGTGTCTGTACCAGGAGTTCATAACCCTTCACAACATTACTGGTTTTGTGAAGAGAGAGAATCTGAGTAACAGGTATTTCCATCATCCTAGTATCTGTCTCCCTCGGAGAAAGAGGGACCTGAAGCCCCAAGTTCGTAGGCCTTGTGCTTGTATTTCTCTGTCTCCTTCCACTTTCTTCAATGGTTTTTCCTCCTTGATACAATATATTTGGTCTCTAAAACCCAAATCCAGGTTGCAATGATCCAATTCAACTGGATACAGCCAATTTCTTGAGAAAACAGTGCTGAAGTGAAGGAAGCTCTGGGGCATAAAGCAGTGATTTCATTCCAAAACTTCCGTCCTATATAGACAATGCCAACATCCACTGAAAAAGACAAATCCTGGCAAAATCTACTTATCCCTTGTAAAAATCAGGCTACTATTTATTTCTTCCTGCCACAGAGATAGAGCAAGCAATTTCTAGAAAATTACCCATAGATTAATTCAATTTGACTATTTTTGTGCTCAAAATCAAAGAATGGTTTGGATTGGAAGGGATCTTAAAACTCACCTTGTTCCAACCCCCCTGCCAAGGCCCAAAGGCCCATTCAACCTGGCCTTGAACACTTCCAAGGACAAGCCATCCACAGCCTCTCTGGGCAACCTGTGCAGTGTCTCCACACCCTCATGATGAAGAATTTGTTCCTAGTAGCTAATCTAAATCTACCCTCTGTGTTTTAAATTGTTGCCTCGGATCCTATCACCACCCTCCCTGACACAGAGTCCCTCCTCAGCTTTCCTGTAGATCCCCCTTTAAATACTGGATGGACACAATAAGGTCTTGCAGGAGCTAGCAGGTTGAGGGAAAGGATTTTCTCCTTTTACTGTGGTCTAGTGAGACGCCCCTGCAGTGCTGGGGCAGCTCTGGAGTCCTCAGCACAGCAGAGACAGGGACCTGCTGGAGCGGGGCCAGAGGAGCCCCAGCAAGGACCCGAGGGGGGAACCCCTCTGCTGGGAGCCCAGCAGGAGAGAGTTGGGCTTGGGCAGCCTGCAGAGGAGAAGGCTCTGGGGTGGCTATTGACTTCAGAAGTTAATTGCAAATGCTTTCAAATGGAGTAAAGAGCTTTGGACCTTCCTTAATGAAGATGATGAAAGTATGCTAGTAAGAGCAGTGCAGCCTTGCTACAGTTCAACATCACTACGTTTTGTTTTTCCTCTAGTTGACAGTCTTGCCAGGTCTTCAAAAAAAAAAAAAGTTTAAAAGAACAAAAAACATTCATTCTTTCTTTGTTGGGGAGGCTAACAAAGAAGCTTGCACAGAACAACCAAATTTGTTCCCAAGTGTAACTGCAGCTCAGCACACTGCTGGCATTGTGTGCTGAGCTGCACTACAGGATTTGATCTTTGCTTCATCAGTAAGTTTTAAGGATATTTTCTCATCCTTTTGGAAATGTGCCATTGTAATATTTCACCCCCTTCCTTTATCTCACCTTTCCAGTATTGATGATCTCCTCATAAGTCAATAATTTAGCTAAACCCACAAGACTTGATTAGGGAAATAGATGAAAAAAAAAATCTATTTTCCTTCCTGTAAACAGATGCCATTCAGAAATTCCCTGTATGAAACTTACTGTGGGGTCTACCAGTGCATTGATTTTGGCACTACTGTCCCATCGTGGTAGGTCACGATGAGACAATACTGAAATAATTTTAAAAAAAAATAGGATACCATGTATCTTAATCACAAGGAATTCTAGACATCTTAGAAAGTATCCATATCTAGAGCTTCTGGAAATAGCTTAACTAGACTGAAAGGAAGAAGAAAAGCACCAAACAAAAAGGAAAAAAAAAAAAAAATAAAAGATTGCCTGGGAGAGCAGGGTAAATTCATAAGAAAAAAAACCCTTAGAAACTGAACAAGCAAATACAGAAGAGCTTGTTATTGTTGTTCTGCACACACACAAAAAAAAGCTAAAGCTTGATTTAATAAAGAGCTGCCTAATCTCATGTAGGTTTATTTCAATGAACAGAAGCACTTCTCCAGGTCTGACAGAGGATGCTACTTGTGATTGGTTGCTACTAGCAATTGGACCAGCAGGCAGGTTAATGGGCCATATTTTTAATAGGTGAGTGTGCATAAGATGTAGAAACATAGAATTATTAAGGTTGGAAAAGACTCCTCAGATCAAGTCCAACCATCACCCAACACCACCATGACCACTGAACCATGCCCCCAAGTGCCATGACTACACGTTTTTTGCACCCCTCCAGGGCTGGGGACTCCAGCACCTCCCTGGGCAGTCTGGGCCAAGGCCTCACCACTCTGCCAGGAAAGAAATTCTGCATCAGATCCAGTCTAAACCTCTCCTGGTGCAACTTGAGCCCATTTCCTCTCATCCTATCACTAATAAACCTGGGAGAAGAGACCAACCCCCACCTCACTCCAACCTCCCTTCAGGGAGTTGTAGAGAGCAAGAAGGTCTCCTCTCAGCCTCTTCTCTTCTCAGACTAAACAAACCCAACTCCCTCAACCACTCCTCATAAGCCATGTTCCCCAGAAGGCTGTTTTCCATCAAAGGATTTTTCATTTCACTGGCACAAGCAGTACAAAACAAAGCACTTCAGACCCCTTAAAAAAAAACACCTGTACCAAATAGGTGGTAGTGAAGTTTGGTACCCAAGAAAACATGAAAAAAAGGCCATCAAAACCACCAAGAAAACAACCGCCCCCCAAACAACAGATTGATATCACCAGTTCTTCATTAGCTGGAAGCTCTCCAAGAAGCCATAATCCCAACCAGAAGTCTTCATTATTGTTTCCATTGATAGCTGGCAGCACAAGATGGCAAAACAGAACCTCTGTGACAACACCAACATCTATTGGAGGCTTCACCTTCAGGTGTCAAAAAAAACCCCAAATAACAACTCCATATGTGCAAGGCCATATTTGCTGGAATTTTCCTGGGAACAGCAGAAGCTCCCTGCCGAGGCAAAACATCCCCATGCAAAAACCCAACAAGGCAAACCCTACATGCAATTAAATGCTGGCTGCCCACCAAGGAATTTTGTCCCAGCAATGGGTGGTTTTCCATTCTGGAGTTGTGCAAAGCCATTGAGACACCACCACCAAAAAATGCTCCTCCCAGCACAGTGGCATGGAGATATACATCTTCTGCCTTGCAGGGAGGAGCTCAATGGCACATGGACAGCTCTTTTAGCACAGTCATGTAACAACCACATTACGACACACCAAAAAAAACAGCTGTATGGGTGGTTTGCCAACAGCGTTTGTTTCAATACTATTTGTAGCCTTCAGCTCTGAAATCAAGAGCTGCTCTTGTCTGTGACATGCTTGGATGGTTTCCACAGGTTTAGACGGATTGTTTTGAGACCAACCAGTACCTTGCTGATCCCAGTAATAGAAGGTGAGTTCTCCAGGCTTCATGGAAGTTGTCTTCTCATGAAAGAATTCCCCTTCTCTGGAGACTTTCAACACCCACCTGGATGCCATCCTGGGCACCCTGCTCTAGATGACCCTGCTTTAGGAGGGGGCTTGGAGAGATGACCTCCAGAGGTCCCTTCCAACCCCTACCATGCTGTGACTCTGTGATTCTAAAGAGACAGATATAGCTCTTGCTCAGGTAAGTCCTTGGTATTTTTAATACTTTGGGCAATTTACCTACAATTTAAGATCAAAGATCATCATGATGAGCCTAAATATTTTCCTAAGGAATGCACATTTAGGACTCACAACCTAAAAGCAGGTAGGGTTCAACATTATGGACAGCAGCTTTTTCAGATCCCAAAAGCAAAGTCAACCTGCCTCATCCTGCAGCACCATACAAGGGAGGACATTTGAGAGAAGACTTTAAAGGTGCAAATGGCAGTAGCAGGTCATGTTCTACTGGATGAAGTTCCTCATTTACATCTTGGACTTGGCCACAGATTTTACCACTAGCCTTGTTTTTGTTTATCCTCAGCATAAGTGGTATATTTACCATCACAGGGAGAAGACAGCCAAAGCTATTCCCATTGAAGACAAAATACAATTACATTTCCCTAAGAAGAATAAAGATGGAAGACTAAAGATAACAGACCAAAGATAACAGACCAAAGACATCTGCTTATAACATCATCTGAAAAACCACACGGCCAGCAGGTGGAGGGAGGGGACCCTGCCCCTCTACCCCGCTCTGGGGAGACCCCCCGGCAGTGCTGGGGCAGCTCTGGAGTCCTCAGCACAGCAGAGACAGGGACCTGCTGGAGCGGGGCCAGAGGAGCCCCAGCAATGCCCCGAGGGGGGAACCCCTCTGCTGGGAGCCCAGCAGGAGAGAGTTGGGCTGGGGCAGCCTGCAGAGGAGAAGGCTCCAGCTGGGGAGACCTGCTGGGGGCCTGCCAGGACTTCCAGGGGTCTTACAAGAAAGCTGGGGACAGTCTTTTGAGCAGGGCCTGTTGGGACAGAACAAAGGGGGATGGTTTGAAACTAAAAGATGGTGATTAAGACTAGAGAGAAGGAAGAAATACATTACACTGAGGGTAAGCCACTAAGGTGGCTCACACTAAGGTGAGCCCCTGGCCCAGGTTTCCCCGAGAGATGGTCGCTGCCCCATCCCTGGAACCATTCCAGGGGAGGTTGGCCGGGGCTCTGAGCAACCTGCTCTAGTTGCAGATGTCCCTGCTCCCTGCAGGGGGGTTGGACTCGATGACTTTGAAAGGTCCCTTCCAACCTAAAACATCCAATTATTTTATGAAAAGTTTAACAGATTAACATGCAGAATTTACAGAGAACCCATCTCAAGTTTTGGAGTGTCAAATGAGTCCCATACCCCTGAGGACAAGACCCTTTCAAACTAACAGACATCAAGTGAGGGCTGCAGCCTTCAAAGCCCAGAATACTTCTGCCACAATCTTGAACCTCTCCTGAAAGGAGTCCAGAAGGACCAAACCAGATCTGGAGGCTGAATAATTAATTTTAAAAGAGCCTTTGGAAAGGAACTGATTGTTACTGAACACCTGCTAAAAGAAAGGGTTTTCAGGTAGTACCCTGATGGGCACAGACATCTCACACAGGAAAAAGTGGGCACGACTGGATGACATTTAGGCAAGGGAAGGTAAGAGTCATGCAGAAGAGCTTCTCTAGCAGTAAATTAAAGCTCATAGGGGAACAGGGTGACCTCAAAGGGGTGTTGCTTGGAGGAGCACTACTGCTACAAGACCAGCATGGTCAACCAGGATGGTCAACCAGTAGCTGTACTGCAAAAATCCATACTTCATCTAGGTGCAGATGCCAGGATGGGTTCTTATTTTCCCTTGCCACTTAAAATGAAAGCATCTCTTTCCTCTTCCAGTGTTTCAAAACAAATTGTATGAGCTATATGGCCTCTGCTCCTCACGTTCTGTTCCTCCATGGAACAAGACAGCAGTGCAGTCACACTCACACAGATGTTATGAAAGCTGCTCTTCAAAATCCTAAATGGACAAGAGAAGAGAGACAAGGTGTGTGTATGCAGAGAGGAACGCAGACTCTGGAGCCAAAGGGAGATCAGTGCCCCATTTGAGGAGCAGGCTGCATGCACTGATGGATCAGTATTCCCCCAGGAAGTGCACACACCTGCAGCTGGCCTGGGAAACTCCATCTCACCACCTTTCACCCCATCTATTGTATGCCACGTCCCCAGTAAATCCTTTATTTCAAGACAAGAAGCACCTTGAGCCATCCGATGGACTTCCTTTGCTGCCTTTTGTCAGAAAAGCACTCAATTTGTGTATTTCCAGTCTAAAAGCAATGGATGTGCAAATGCAGTAGTGCAGACCCAGTCCTACCAGATGGGTGAAGCAACCAGCTATCAGGCTCTACGAGAAAGGGTGTTTGTCTTGCTTCAGGAGATCTGAAGGCAAATACTGCATCACTTTTTATCACCTCCACTCCCACTAGATCTCATTTCACCTCAGGTCCCAAACTCCCAAGCTCTGCAGGCTTTTGATCTCGACCTTGCCCAAGTGAGAATGTCTGAGTCCTACAGCTCCATCTCCAGGTGCTTCTCTGGGCTATTTCCTCTTCTCTAACTCAGTTTGGCCATTTCTTCTAAATAAGCATATGCATACTTGGGCTCAACAGCAAGAGTGTAGAAGGAGCTCTGGGAAAATAAGAACATATTTGCAGAAGGGCCTTTTGGCAAACTAACGGTTTGAAAGCAATCATTAGTTTTCAAGTTGATATGGTTTAGTACAACCTGAGGATTTGCACTGTGTATGAAGCTCTTCAAACTCAAGGTGACATTTGATATAGTGAAAAGTTAGGCATAGGTGGAAATGCAGAAGGAAGTTTTGACCACCTCTCTGGTCTTCATCTTTCTCACCCCATCTGAGCTTTGCCATTGACAGGACAAGGGGCACAACCTCACAGTGTTGGGAAATTGACAGTACGAGGGGCAATAGTTTTAAACTCGAGCAGGAAACATCAGGAGGAAGTTCTTGACAATGAGGGTGGTGAGACACTGGCACAGCCTGCCCAGAGAGGTGGTGGAGGGCCTATCCCTGAAGACAATCAAGGTCAGGCTTGATGGGGCTCTGAGCAACCTGCTCTAGTTGCAGAGGTCCCTGCTCTCTGCAAGGGGGTTGGACTAGATGAGCTTTAGAGGTCCAACCCAAGGCGTTCTATGATTCCAGGGCATTCAAAAAAACATTCACTCCACATACAGCCAAGGCAAAGCAGTCGGATAAACCAACTGCCAGCTCACCATGGGACTTGCAGACTGTTGCTTGGAGGTTGGAACAAGGCTTGTTAGTCTCTGATCTTGCTTCTTGTGGGCTTCAGAGCAAATCAGAAGCTGCTAACAGACAACCAGCACTGTGCATTGGGGAATGGTGAATGGGAGGGTACCCTGCTAAACAACACCTGGGCCACAGTTCCACACACAGCACTGAGTGTCCACCACCACTGTTCTGGATCAACCACCACAACCCTTGCCACCCTAACCCGCAAGCAAGGTCTTCTCAGGTACATTTATTCCATACCACAATGAGTGTTTGCTGGCTTCAAGGAAGAACACGAAGCAAATGGTCAAGTCTCTGCTGGAAGCCTTGCTTCAGATAAGGTTTTATGTAAAGTACCAGGAAGACAGAAGGAAGTTGTCTGCTGTTTAGTTTCTTTAGAAGGTTGTGAAGGACACAAAGGCCTGGAAACCCCACAGAAAGAAAATTACCTAACAGATTTGCGATTTCCTGCCTTGTAGAAAGCACGCAGAGCACAGGTTCTCACTTGGCTTCTTCTGGCCTTCATCGTTTGTACAAACTCAGTAGGACAGGAAAAAGCATTTATCATGCCCAGGACTTCATTTCAACCACCCACAGATGCAATATAGGTAAACAAGTGACAGAAATTAAGCTGGCATTTCAAGAGATTGCTTAAAGAAAGAAATATTTAAAAATAAAGAAAATTAAAATAAAATACTTCTATGTCATGACAGGTGTTTATCTCACCTGGCAAACTCCCCTAGTGTGCACTCCTGGACTTTGAAAGGAGCTCAAGCACACTCCAGCCTGCCAAAGAAGTGCTGACAGCCTACACAAATATATTTTTCTGCTCTGAATGTCAGAAAATAAAGTTAAAAAAAAAAAACAACAACAAAACAAGCAAAAAAACAAACCCCAAAAACACAAACCACAACAAAACACAACAACATTCACAAGGCTAGCCCATACATTGTAGTATGTGGTTGTCTGAAGTCAATCAACCACCAGAGCTACGGGAAGTTTAGATTGGACATTAGGAAAAGTTTCTTCCCCAAAAGTGTTGTCAAGCCCTGGAACAGGCTGCCCAGGGCAGTGGTGGAGTCCCCATCCCTGGAGAGGTTTCCAAGCCGTGGAGATGTGGTGCTGTGGGACATGGGTCAGTGGGGACCTGGCAGTGCTGGGGGAATGGTTAGATTCTATGACCTTAAATGTCTCCTCCGACCCAACTGATTCTATGATACTCTGAATCAGTAGAGAGAGATGGAGGTATAACTATGCAACAGACCCGTGCACAGAAGCATCCAAACTAGAGACCCAGGCCAGTATGTCCAAACACCACAGGACAGCACTATCCATGCCCAGGGCCATGCTCAAGCCAGCACGCTCTATCTTTAGCCTGGATATATCCAGAAACCTTGGAGAAGAAAAGACTATTTGACTATGATTTCAAGGTCTACCCAGAGGCAGATGACAGGACTATTTTATCACCTCACACAGTCTCATGATGATTTGCAATGCAAGAGCACCGTGCAGTCATGTAGGGTCAGCACTGCTTGCTTGTTTGTTTTTCCAGATTGCCACATACTCAAGGCATCTTGCTGTGAGCTGAGTTTAACCACTGCTGGCAAGGTCCTGCAAAGGGCACAAAGACTGAGCCTCAAGGTCTAAAAAAATCCATAAAAATCTCAAGTTTCTCCTGCTGCAGTTCAAGAGCCAAGCCTCGAGAGCAAAAACCAGCAGAACCAGTAGCCAGAAAAACGCAGTGGCACAAACTCCCTGATGAAGTCAAGGATTGTCCTTTTGTTTGTAAGGCATCTAGAACACCTGGGGCATGACTTCACTCTGGGTTCATACACTGTTTGACCAGCACAGTAGTTCTAGCCATATTTGTCATATATATTCTGTGGAGAGCAGCCTGAAGACCATCAGACCTGGTTCCATCCTTTCCACTGAGAGAAGAGTCAGACAACACAGTACTAATAAAGGGAGACTACTCACCATTGGTGCTCCTCGGTGACCTATAATGGCTGGCTTTGGTCCCAGAGCCTTCTTCTCCATTATGCAAGGGGACGAGATGGTGAGGGGGACGAGGTAAAGTGCAACTACAACTGCGAGGTATGCAGTGAACATCAGCATCTGAGAAGCTGAGATGGAAAGAGAAAGAGCTGGTGAAGATGTTGGTCCTGACCTCCTCACACCACGGAGGCAAAGTCAAGCCACCATCATCCTCCAGAGGAGACACTGGTCTACAGTCATTGCTCCTAGTACAACAGAACTCTGTGTTTAGGGAAAAACATACCTTACTTTAAAAATACCTCTCATCAGGGAAGGTTTTCACTTCATTTTGTATTGGTGAAGCAAAAAGTAAAGCCAATTGCTTAAAAGCCCAGCAATGTAGCCTAAACCAGTTGATTTCTGATTCTTTGGGTGGGACAGCACCAAATGCTGCCCTGTAGACAGCAGAAATAGCTCACCAGTTAAACATATCTACAAATAAGTCATGGCACCACGTTGGCACATTTCACATCACTTGGGTTTACCTTGGTGGCTCACCAACACTACCCATCTCAGTCAGGGTAACTCCACTTGAACTGCTTCTGCATTAGGATTTGTGCCAGCCAGAACTGCATTAATTTGCATAAGTCTCACAAAGTCCAAAGCATCTGGGAATCTTTCAAAGGTGCTGACAGTGCAACAGAAACACCCCTTGTTCCCAACACACGCATGTTGCTCATAAAGAACAACGGGAACCTTTGAACTCTGGAGCTATTTGGAGTCACTTGAAACCACAGATATTAATTATTAACAAAATAAAAAATGAAGTCTTATGTTTTATTTCTTTTTCAAACTCATTAAGGCTTTGGAACTCAAGGGAGAACCTCCAAAAAAACCCTTTAAAACAAATATTTGTCATGGACACAAGGTAGAGAAACTGAGGTGGTATTTTTAAGGGAAGGACAGAACAGTCTAACTCTGGTCCTGACCACAGCTGATCTGGTTTCACACATAAACAAGCTGCTTTTTGCTTCCAGCATCTAATAGCCTCATTCAAACACACTCCTACAAGCCAGAAAGTAACACTAGTCACTTTGCCAGCTATTTTTTCCTCCTCTCTGGGAGTGATGTCAATCCCCCACAAAGCACTCAAGGAGCTGAATGGCATCTTGCTAAGTGAGCTCACAACGTGTCTTGCACCAGAGAAATGATGCCCTGGAGTTGTGAGTTACCAGCATCAAAACTTCCAGATGGACACAGGATGTGACCCTGACTCAATTCTTGCTCACCCCAAGAACAAAACACACCAACCAGGCTTTGAAAAATCAGCCTAATAGTCAGTGAAGTCTGACATGGTACTGCACCTAGCTGAAAAAGGTGCCCCAACGTGAGTCACAGGCAACATTAAAATGGAGCTGAAGACCTTGCTCAGCCATGAATACATGGGAACTGAGACCACGCACAAGAAGTCCAAAATGAAATACAGGCATAAAACACAAGCAAAGTACACACTGATCAGTTTGAGGTTGGGTGGACTGTATGGAACAAGCTCTCCTGGTGACCACCCAAGCCAAGCAAGAAGGACAGAAATCTCCAGCTTTCTACAACATAACACCACCAACAACATTTACGTGTAAGTCTTCCTTTTCCATTCCTCCTGCTCTTAATGACCACTCCAGCCTACTTTGGGCTTCTGGAAGAGCACATTTCTCACATCACCATTTGCTAACCAGGGCTTCCAGGGCTGCTTGAAGTCTAATGTTTTCTCTCTGAACTCAGATGCAAGCTTTGAAAATAATAAAAAACCCTTTTAAAACATGGTAGCTATTCAAGAAACTTCTGTTCTCCAGGTTTGGAAAAAGTAGCATACAGGGAAGAACAGAAAAATAAAGATGCCTCAAAAATGACAAGAACAGATTGTTGCACCAATGACTGCAGCTGCACCAGTTACTTCAAAAATATTATTATTAGTGAGTGAAATCTCATTTTCCCATTAGGAGCAACTGTAGGTTCTCACAGAGATTTTGGTACTTATCTTCCATTTTTAACACCACCACATAAAACATCTGAACCAAAAGTCTGTAAACTCCTCCAGGTAAGATACCTTTCACAGGCAAAATAACCCTGGAATAACTAAGACCTAATGGTACAGAAGAGATGAATGTTTTTCCTTAAAAAAAAAAACTAACAAAGAAAACCCCAACCCAGCAGCAGAAAAAAAAGAAAGAATACAGCTCAATGGCTGATTAAAAACAAACATCAGAAAAGCCAGTTCATGGAAGTCAGCTGGAAGAGAAAAACTATGAGGAATTCAGAAGGAGCACATGCAAGCCCTGCTCTAGGCGTAACCACAAATCCTCCTCAACTGGCAGCCTAATTACATGCTAGGACATATTTAAGAAGAACCAGGTACAGCTTTATTGGCATATATATAAATTAAATCAGGGCAATTCTTTCTTTGAAAGGTCTCTCTGGATATCAAAATCCTTCCATCTTCAGACGCTGTTTCCTCATTCTTAACTCCCACTTCTTGGAAGCCTTTTGCAAGTGCTGCCAAATCCTTCCAGGGCTTGTATTTTGCTGCAGGTTAAATAGCAATTAAAGTAATTATTCTGGAGCTGGCATGAAAGTCTGAGAACATTGATGGGTGCCCTGAAGAAACACACTTCTGAGGGCACAGAAGGATCAAATAATTTCACAAGAAAATCTGGAGGAACAGTTAAGGCTTGGGAGAGCCCCTGGCAACAAGGTAGGAAAAGGAAGATCTTATTTCAATGGATGGGACCATCAACAAGAAGAGCTTGGTTCAGAGTGTCCTTCACTACTCTGCTCCCTTAGATGTTCAACCACATCCCAATATGCACTTAAGGAAGCACCCAACCATCAGGGGACCAGATCTTTACTGAGCCCTCTGGGTGCTACCACATGACAAGCAACAAGTCCATGAAGGCTTTCAAAAGCCAGATGCACCTAGAAATGCAGGTGAACAAGACCCAAGGAGATGCAGGAAAGGAGAAGTGCTTATAAGGTCCAGAGGAAGAACGTGGCATACTAGCTGTGGAGGGTGTGTTTATGTTTTCTAAAGCATGTTGACAGAAAGCTGGATGCTTTTATTCATTGCATCACGGAAAACAGCCCTTTCAACTCCAAGCCTGGGGTGCTTCCAACCACAAAGCAGCAGCCGTTGGATCTGCGTGCATCCCCAGATCAGATTCACCCACTCTAGCTTCAGCCAAATTGCTCTAGGAGAGCATCCACCTTCCCATCGTGGCTGAGCTGGAGGCTTCTGGGCCCAGGAAAGGAACAAGTGCTGCCTCCTGCCAACTGGCTCCCAATGGGAGGACCCAACACCCCAAGAGCCACCCACCAGCCCCTGATCACCACGCAAGGACAGAAGTGGTACTCACTGGCTTTCTCTGTTCGTGCAAACTGCCCTGCTATCAACCATGACAGGGCTGTGACTGCTGCAAGTGCTCCTATGTGCAAGAAAGGGGCTGTGGCCTGCAGGATACAAGAACAGCAGAGAAAAAAACTAATTACAAACACAACACTTGGGGAAAAGCTCACCCATTAACAGATATTAGGAAAAGGCCACCTCAGGCATCACAGAAATTCAGATAAGACTCTTGGTGCCACCATATTATAAATTTCTTGTAGTCTAGCTGAACACTGGTCAATGGCTCAATGTCCAGATGGAGTTCAGTGACAAATGGTAAAACTCAGGGGTCCACACTGAGACTTGTGCAGTTTAATATCTTCACCAACGACAGACAGTGGGATCGAGGGCACCTTCAGCAAGCTTGCAGATGACACCAAGCTGAGAGGTGCTGTTAACATGCCTGAGGGACCTGATGTCATCCAGAATGACCTGGGCAAACTCAAAAAGTGGGATCATGTGCACCTCCTGAGGTTCAACAAGGTGAAGTACAACATCCTGTACATAGGTCAGTGCAATCCTCAGTATTCATCCTGGTTGGGGGATAAAGGGCTGGAGAGCAGCCCTGGGGAGAAGGCTCTGGGGGGGCTGGGGGTGAGGAGCTGGCCAGGAGCCCCTGGCAGCCTGGGTTGCACCCCCAGCAGCATGGGCAGCAGGACAGGGAGGGGATCCTGCCCCTCTGCCCCGTTCTGGCGAGACCCCCCTGCAGTGCTGGGGCAGCTCTGGAGTCCTCAGCACAGCAGAGACAGGGACCTGCTGGAGCAGGGCCAGAGGAGCCCCAGCAATGACCTGAGGGGGGAACCCCTCTGCTGGGAGCCCAGCAGGAGAGAGTTGGGCTTGGGCAGCCTGCAGAGGAGAAGGCTCCAGCTGGGGAGACCTTCTGGGGGCCTGCCAGGGCTTCAAGGGTGTTTCTTATAAAGAAAGCTGGGGACATTCCTTTTAGCAGAGCCTGTGTCCACGTTTAGCCTGTATTAGGGGCTAGGATGTAGCAGTTGCTCCATCAACCATCTATCCTGATATCCCTCCACAGCCAAGAAGGGGCATCAGGAAGAGGAGACTCAAAGGATGAAATGAGAAAAGATGGAATGGAAGATCAAAACTAATACCAAGGCCAGTACAAAGTCGTCAAAGTCATCCTCAGCCCAGTGCATGTACAGTGGTCACAATAACTGGGAAAGTAGTCCTCAGGAGCAGGGTCAGGTGAAGCCTGAGCAGGAGCCCAAGCAGGAGGCCCTCCAACCTCAGTGAACATTTGCCTCTGTACTGAGCATGACGTTTGTGGGATGGGATCCTTCTGCCTAAAAAATATCTATCCTGTATATCTCTATAAAATATAGTCCACCTGTATACGGGATACACCTTGGGTTAGCTGCCCTGGCTGACTCCAGACTGCTCATGGTGTGCAGACGATGGCAGGCCTATGGTTCTATCCCAGTGAAACCAGGGCAGACTGTTGTGACAGGACAAGGGGGAATGGTTTTAAACTAAAATAGGGAGATTCAGAATGGAGAGGAAGAAGAAACTTTTTACAGTGAGGGTGGTGAGCCCCTGTCCCAGGCTGCCCCTGAGAGGTGGTCGCTGCCCCATCCCTGGAACCATTCCAGGGGAGGTTGGCCGGGGCTCTGAGCAACCTGCTCTAGTTGCAGATGTCCCTGCTCCCTGCAGGGGGGTTGGTCTAGATGACTTTGAAAGGTTCCTTCCAAGTCAACTAATTCTATGATTCTCTGAACACACTGGACCATGTATCACCATGAGAGAAAGTTTGAGATGGGTCCTCTGAGTCATGTTTCTGTTCTCCAATTGCCTGACCAAGTCTTTAAAAAACAAGAAGACAGAATAACTTCTGAGAAATGTTAGTCACTTGTGTGAATGCTATTTTTTCCCTGCTCTGTTTGCATACTCCCATATATACAGCAGTGATCACTGGTAAAACCTCTCAGTCCTTTCATGGCCAAAATATTTTTGAGGAAGAGGGAAAAAAAGGAGTAAAGAGCAAGCCTATCATGAACAGTTTCTAACTCTTTTCCTCTAATATTTACATAGCTCTAAGACATACCACAAGTCTTTCTTAAAACAGGACTAGTGCACAGAAGTTGTATTCTTTTTTAGCTAGGGATAAATTTATGTGCAGTGTAATAAGGAACCCAGAGTGCTCCTTCCATAGGAAAGGAATGAGCATGATGCTCCAGGCCTGGGCACCCATGTCCAGAGCATTGTTACCCAAACCAAGAGGAGGAAGTCACACACTCCCTCCAGCACCCCTGAGTCACTCTCAGCCTCAGTATTTTCCATCTCCAGTTCTGCAGCCAAGTCTTGGTTTGAGTTTAAAGGAAGGAGCCCAGAAGATGGAGTCAAAATTATTTAGTGACTTGATGACTCTATGGGAGACATGCTGCAAATTTGCTCATTCCAAGATTTCAATATTGGGAGAGATAACTAACAAGACATGGTTTTACACAGTATAAAGACACATAGCCCATGATGTGTGGCTGCACTGGCCCTTTCTCCACTCAGAGAGGCACCCTTACAGACAACTTACCTGTAGTGAAATAAATACCATCTCCCATTCGTCGTCCCAAAGCTGTGCTATTGATGACATGGTCACCACTGTAGTTATCAGGGTTGTCATCAGGCCAATCTGCAACAAATATGGAAGTATTTACATCCTGGAACCTGTCATTATATGGTGCCTCTTGTTATGAGTTTTGCAGAATGGAAAACGAAGAGAGAAAACTTTTGTATGTAATAAAAGGCCAAAAACAATTAGCCTAAGGACTCACACGGACAGAAGTTGGGCTTCTGTGCTGTCCCAGCATGACCTTCCCCTTCTTTTCCTCCACTGGAGATAGAACATGGAGCTAAACAGTCCCAGGAGAGCACATCTCATGGATGAACTCTCTTCACACGGTGGCCAATTGTATGAAAGATTAGGTGATTTGCTTGGCCAATGAACTGGATCAAAAACAGCTTAAATAGAAATTGGGTTCTGCCAGGCAACTTCAGGAGGTGACCTCAGACACTCCTGCCTCTACTGCTACAGCCTGTGATGCACCAGTGCTATGTGAGGTTGGTGGACTCTGTTCAACTTGACTGTCCAACACTTCTGTTCAGATATAAGCCTTGATTATGCCCAACAAACGCATGCTGCACTTCGGTAAAGGGTGGATGTGTGTGCAAGCAAGACTGTGCCACCCCATCACTAACCAATCATCTTGAGATGGTTCAAGTACAACTTTGTGCATAGACATGACTTCACCTGGGTCTGAAATGGCAACAACTGTGCAGTCAGCATCCAAGCCATGTTGACCACAGTGAGATGATGCAGCTAGAGAAGAGGCACTGGATGAGACAGTGGCTGAACTGAGATGGCAGGCCAAAAGCTAGTCCACCAGACACCTTTCCTCAGTCTCCCTCTCCCTCCACATGGAAGCACTCAAAAGTCTGAGCAAAATATTAAAAAATAAATCATCATCTCCATTTTGAAGGTAAAATGTTCAAACTGTCAAAAACTTCCATAGAAATAACTCCAGCTGTAAAGACCTAAAATCTGGGCTGTCTATTAAAAAAATATTCCAGCGTTCTCTGCCTCTGTCTGGTGTCTCAGTCACTGCTGTTCCACCCTCCTGCCACATTCCAAGGATGCTGCTGCTCTGTGCCTTGATCTCATGTCTTGTCTAGACCTGAAATTTGCATGGGACACTTGTGCAGAAAAGGCCAACTAATATGTAGTAATGAACTGCTCACCTAGGACATACAGGACATCTCTAGACTGATTTCAGATTTACTTAATGCATAGGGCAAACAAGTTTTTAAAAAAAAACAAAACAAAACAACACATTCCCAACATTTAGAGAAATCACTCTGGTGCATAAGAACAGGGTTTCTCTTTCTAGGTTACCGTGGTTCCCACCTGCTGTTCCTCTCCTAAACACCCAAAAGACAGACTGCCAAGAGCACAAGAGGTGTCCATAGGGCAGCAGGAGCTTACTCTGAGCCTCCAGCTTTTGGGGGAACACAAACAGAGCACATGGGGCTGCAGAAGGGGCCAAGAGATCCTGTTGGCCCAGTGTGAAGAGGTTTCTCAAGATATGAAGCTGCATTCAAAGGACTTGCTATCCCTAAGCAACCCATTTCTGCACACCCAAGGAAGAATGGGATTTGCCTGCCTATTTAAAAGCCATCCCCAAGCAACCCACAGTGGCAAGTCACACTATTTCAAGAGATTTCCTAAGTAAGGACTCTGAACTAAGGCAGTACAAAGTGATGTATGTGGACAATTGCATTTTGCCATGGAGCCTGGTGGGCACCAGTCCTTCTGCTCCCCCATCCTATGGTCAGAACTCTGGGCCACCTACCAGATTGTGACACAACCCAGACTGAATCTACTTTTCTTCCATTTCATATTCCCCAAAGCTGAACAGGAGGAAACTGGAAGGAATTGTGGGATTTGCACATAGGAGCCTTTCTGCTTTAATCTGTTATTTGATGGTATTTTAGCATGGCTGTAGAGAAGAATATTATCTTATTCCAGACTCTTATCTCAACCTCCTTAGAAAGCTAAGGGAAGTGTAAAGAATGGGAGACAGAGCAACAAATCTGAGTTGTGATGAAAGGTGAACTTTTTTGAAAGGAAGGAAGGAAGGGCGAGTTTTCTGTAGGCGAGAGCTAACTGATCTCCACCAACACATTCCTCTTCTCAACTTACTCATCCAAACCCACCAGCCACCTGGAGCATGTCTGAAAAATACCATTTCCCCCAATGAAGAAACATATGTTAGACTCCAGAATCAACACTTTCTTTTCCAGCAGCAGTCAGACAACCCCCACCCCCTCTTTTTGCATTGCATCACCTCTTTCTGAGGAAGCATTTCTTTAGTTTCTAGGGAAAAAAAAAAAAGAAAAGAAAAGAGAGAGACAGGGAGGTCTGTGCTCTCCCTCTCCTGCAGGGTTGGACATCTGTTCAGGCTCTGATTCTCCAAGACCTTGTTACATGCAGAACAACAAATTTCAGGAGGAGCTGTGTATGGACAGCCTAGGACTGGTCCATTAATTACCTATTAGCAGATTGCCAGTTACAACTGTATCCTGCCAAGACATTTTCTTTGGCATGGTCTCTCCGTGTAGTTTCCTCTGCCCAGATCTACATCATCTCCTACATTTCAGAGCAATTTTCCAAACTGCATTACATATAAGTCAGGACTCTCTTAGCTGCCAGCAAGTCACAGACTGTACATTGGACATCCCCAGTTTTAATACTACATCTTCTCCCAGGGCTTTTCCAGTTGGTCCCTCCAAGCACATCCTGAACAATTTCACATCTGCTCAGCCCCTCCTCCAGGGCTGGGTTTAGCACAGAAAGGAGCACCAGAGAGGTTCCCAGTGGAGCACTGAGCCAAGACTAATTACAGGCTGCTCTGATTTACACACAGGTTCTCAGTCTCTAGAATTGGGTCCTCTATCAGCACAGACCTCAAAGAATCTTACCAAAGTCTTTGTACCCAAGCTTTAAGTGCCCCTAGTGTGCAATTTGCTCAGGCCTCCAAGACGCGGACATGTGCACCACAAAAATCTAAACCTCATATTCTTCCCAAAAAAAGACCAGGTGACAGTGAGTGCCAAGCTGAAAAGAGTCATTTACCTTGTGAAGCCAGTGCAGGTTCATTTGCTGTCCCACAGCTATGTGACATAGTGCTAGTATCTGGGAGGAAGAAATCAAGAGTCAGACATCAGCACATCACAACCTTTTGGGTGTTTGAACATGTGTGACTACAGCACCATCCAAAAAAATAACCCAACAGGCCAGGGCAGGAAGCAGGGCTGGCATGAGGACAGAGCAGCAGTCATCACCTAGAGACAAACAGTTCCTCTCCAAAACCAAGGATGTGAAAGGAAAGACTTTGACCTCCAGGAAGCAGGGTTTTGAGAGTTGGGTCCGTGGGTGCACAGCTCCCAGCATGAAGCAGTGTTTACATGGGACCAGGTACCAGCATACTACCTGAATGGACATCACCTTGAAGGTCCCAGCAGCCTAGGGTGAGGGGAAATACCCTGCACTTGTGCCTGGCAGGCACACCAAAGTGTAAACTGGGCCATACTAAGGGGAACAAGAGCTGTATTTCTCCTCAGGCCAACCACACCACCAGTATCAGGGTCTTTGTCTTTGCTCTTGATCATCTGAGGTCAAAGACCCTGCCTTTTTCACATCTCATTTATTTCAGGCAACTTAAGAGAGAAAAGGAGAGAGAAATCACTTCTGGAAGAAAAATCGCACAAATCGTAGGTGGATGGAGAAGTTCATGCCCTTCCTAAAACAAACACACAAACCCCTAGGAAATGACATATTATTCTACTCACCAGTAACACTGTAATGTACGTGAAGCCAGCAGCAGTTGTTACGAGTATTGGAATGGACCAGTCACTCCAATATCCCATTCGGTTATATAAAAACCTGGAAGATAAGAGTGGAGTACAGATTAAGAAGAGATTCAACACCAAAGCAACTTCACTAGGATTAGAAAAAACTTTAGAAAATGGGTCTCTCTCTTCTCTCTGCACTGATGAGAGATAGGCAGCAAAAGGCACAAGTCAGTATCAAACAAAAGCCAATGTTTGTGCTTTGATCCCTCATGGGAAATCAACTCTGCAGAGAGGAATTGTTGAACACAGCAACAATGTTAAGTTAGAAAAAAGAAAATCATACAGGACCAGGGTTTGAGTTTCTCCACAAAAATATTCCCTACAAACAAGGGAAAAAGCATTCCCATGTGAGGTGGTGTTTACCCAAATAATAGATCCAACACTGTCCCATGTGCTCACAAATTCATAAATACAATACAGAGAATATCAAGGACAGGGGAGGAAAATTAATGTTGCTGTTCATAGCTCTGCTAGACCATAGAATCACAGAATGCTGCTTTGGGTTGGAAGGGACCTTAAAGATCATCTAGTTCCAACACTCCCACCACCCCCCCACCACGGGCAAGGGCATCTTCAACTAAACTGGGTTGCTCAAAAACCCATCCAACCTGACGTTGAACACTTCCAGGGATGAGGTATCCAACAGCTTCCCTGGGCAGCCTGTGCCAGTGTCTCACCACCTTACAGAGAAGAATTTCTTCCTTATATCTAAGGATATATCCTATAAACTCAAGGTGCAAACTCTTTGTGGAGGGACAAGATGATGGAAGAAATTTGGTCTCTTGTACTTATTGGAGATGGTGTCTCTTATTCCAATGGGCCGTAAAGAAGGTCCAAACCTGCAAGATTGGAGACTGTCAGGAATTTGGCACAGGACTTCCCAAAATGAGGCTTGCTAGAGGAACTGCATCCTTTTGACCTTCTCATCTTCAACTGACTGAAGGGAAGCTCTGCTCAGGATGAAGGTTGCCTGTGGGATTTTTTGGGTCTGTGGGTTCTCTTCTCCTGGTCCTTCCATTTACCTTAAAGCTCTAACAAAGAGATGGACTATTAAATGGCTCTGTGATCCAACCCTGGCAAGAGGCAGCAGCAATGTCCTGAGGCACTGGATGATCAGAGCAGGGACTGAAGCAGGATTAGAGCAGTACTGACGTACAGACCTACAGGTAACACCTTCAAAGCATGTACCTCCAGAACAGCTTCTTTAGATCTTCTCAGCAACCACTTCACAGTGAATTCCTCAGTTTCCCTGCACACATGCAGAAAGTTGCCACTTTGTCAAGGCTTAGCAGCACAAAAGAACAAAGGGGAGATTTGTTTTAGATGTGAGGAAGAAGCTCTTCACTGTGAGAGTGGTGAGGCATTGGAACAGGTTGGCCAGAGAGACTGTGGATGCTCCATCCCTGGAAGTGTTCAAAGCCAGGTTGGATGGGGCTCTGAGCAACTTGGTCTAGTGGGAGGTGTCCCTACCCATGGCATGGAGGTTGGAAGTTGATTATCTTTGAGGTCCTTCCAATCCAACCCATTCTATGAAGCTGGTTATGGGGTAGATGATATAGAAGAACTGCTCCCACATGCCCAGAAGAAACACGAGTCCTAGAGCCACATCTAGCTGCTGTGATCTCCTGTGCTTCTCTGAACACAGGGACCACATGAAGCTCATCCTGACCTGCAAATTTCAGAACTGTTTTTCCTGCTGAAGAGGGACAACCAGGTTCAGGACATACCAGAGCAGAGGCTCCAGAGGCTGAGTTGATACAGACCTCACTGTATTAAAGGATCCCATAAACCAACAGATATTGAGTTTCTTCAGCATCTGACAATGTGGGACTTGGGTTGAATGGTCCCACTAGCCTTCCTCAGCCCTACTCATCAGCTCAATAAACTGACGAAGACAAGCACCCAGGGGTTTTGTTGCTTCTTTTGGTTACAGACATAAATGCTTCATACAGGCAGGTCAAAGACAACCTCCTCCCCACCACTCAAATCCAGCATCATTCATCAGCCACAAACTCTGCTCTGGCAACTGCTCCATCTGTTCTGTCCAGAATTAAAGCTCCCACACAGGATCTAGTGAGCAAATCCTTGGGCTCAATAAACATGACCCATATGTCCAGGTTCTGTTTAGGGATTCAAAGAGCCATAACAAAAGGGAATTGGAGGGATTTGGACATTCCCTTAGTAAAAAAGAGGGAAGAAAGAGAAGAGGGCTCCTCTGAAGAAATTGCTCATGCCACCACCAGGAGTTTCTTTAGCTCAGCTTAAGTACATTTAAGTTTTTGCTCTGATGTCTCTTCAAGTGGCCCTTGATAGCGTCAGGTCTTCACTTGATGTGCAAATGACCATTTAAAAATGCTGTTTCCATGGTAGTTATGAACCAGATGAGCCTTCTCCAGCACTAAGGAAGAAAACATTGCCTACACAGACTTGCATTTATAGTCCTGCTCCAGAGGGAACACAGCCAGGTTCACAAACGACAGCATCTCCCACACCCTTCATTAACCAACATGAAGATTTCTGTTGCAGCCTACAACGTGCACGCTGGAGATCTGAAGTATAATGCAATTAAGCATAGACACCAAAATGGAAATGCCCAAAGCAATAAACTTTAAAAAATATCTACTTATATTTAAGAGGCACAAAGCCCTTTCCCTGGCAAGGGGCTCATTGGCTACTCAGCCTTGCAGAAAAAGGCTTAAACCCCACAGCAAGGCATGCTGGGTTATAATTTTGCCTTGAATTTCTAAAGCCCATTTCAATGCCAGAATAAACCCTTAAGTCTTTATGAGTTCAAAGGACAGATCCCAACCTTTAGGCAGGTAAACCCTAATACTGCCACAATTTAATTAAGTTTAATTAAATCAGTTTGGTTTTACATAGATAGGGGCACCCACAGCTGGAGTCCAAACATGCTGGTGGATGACAGGCAGGGTTGGCCATGCACTTCTGTAGATTTCTCCTACCTCTTAAGTCACCTCTGGCAGCTGTTCAGCAGCATTTAGCAAAGTTCTGCACATTTGGGTTAAGAAATGAAGAACAGGCTAATAAATTCACGTTCTAATAAATTCAGGTACTACTTTAGCCACAAGAACACAGAAGAGAAGGATTGCTCTACCTTAGCATGCTAATAACCCTGCTGAAAAGGACCTGGGGTTATTCAGGAGATGAGGTTGAATGAGCCAACATTCAACCTCCACCATGAATAAGTCAAACTACTGGGAGGCATTAAGAGAAGTGCCACCAGCAGAGTAAGGGAACTTGCTCTCCCTTCTGCTCAGCACTGATGAGGTGGCACTGGCACCAGAATGTCCTGGTTTGGGCCTCCCAGTTCAAGGAGAATGTATAGGGAGTCTAATGCAGAACTACCAAACCAAGGTTGTGAGGGACCTGGGGAAGACAGCTCAGTAGGAAAGGCTGAGGAATCTGGATTTGCCTGGTCTCACAGAGAAGAGGCTATGAGATGATTTCATTGCTACCTATGCTGTCTGACAGACAGTTATGAAGATGATGAAATCCAATGGTTCTTAGAGGTTTGGGTTGGAAAAATCTTCTCCTCAGAGGGTGATGCAGTACTGAAACAAGTCCCAGAGAAAGGGGAAGTCTTCATTCTTGGGGTTTCAAGACTGTAGCCAACCTGGTCTACTGCCGGCAATAAGTCCTTCTTTGAGGGGTTGGTTGAAGAGATGCCTCCAAGTCCTTCCTCACCTGCTATAGTGGGACAGGTCAAAGAAGTTCAGTGTAGCTGCCTGCACATTACATGAGGAAGGAGAGCTCACAAGGATGAGCTCCAGACGGCAGGAACTAGCTCAGCAGCTCATCACACTAATGTGACACCAATCCTTTATCCCAGTTTGTCCAGGGAGTCCCTGCCAGTATCTGAGTGTGCTAGGTCCTGCAGAGATGGTATTTGCCCCAGAGAGCCCTTCCTCTAGTCAGAGAGATCATGGCTTGCAAATAAACCAGTGGAGCAGAGAGCAAACACAACAGGAACAACTACCAAAGAAATCTTGTCCACAAATACGGCCCCAAAGTGATAGCCACTGAGGAACACAAAAGATGGGGCTTCTAAGAGCCAGGACCCCATTTTAGCTCATCAGCAACAGGCACATAGCCCTGCTTGGTCCAAAATGATGCTGTCACCTGCTTTACACCCCATCTGGATGAAAACTGTTCTAATGGGGCCCACACCTCAGTACTGGGAGGGAGGGGTCCAGGCTTAGCCCAAATGGACCCAGGGGAAATTGCTTCCTCTCTGCCTGGAACCTCCACGGCTGTAATGAAAACCTCGCCCCATGTTGTCAGCCTCCCTCCCAGCCTCCCTGCAGCTTTTCAGGCTGTTTGTCAGAAACCCTGCTGTTCTCCTCAACCTCTGGTGCCAGTGTGTGGAGCAGGGATCTAATTGGGGTTACATAGAATCATAGACTGTCTGGGCTGGATGGGACCTCCAAAGGTCATCTAGTCCAACACCCCCACCACAGGCAGGGACATCTCCAACTAGGTCAAGCAACTCAGAGCCTCATCCAGCCTGATCTTGAATGTCCCCAGGGATGGGGCCTCCACCACCTCTCTGGGCAACCTATTCCAGTGGGCTATCACCCTCATATTGAAGAACTTTTACCTGACGCCTAACCTAAATCTGCCTTTTTCTAGGTTGAAGCCATCACCCCTTGTCCTGACACAACAGGCCCTGCTCAAAAGTCCCTCCCCAGCTGTCTGATAGGACCCTTTAAGCTCTGGCAGGCCCCCAGAAGGTCTCCCCAGATGGAGCCTTCTCCTCTGCAGGCTGCCCCAGCCCAAACCTCTCCTGCCGGGCTCCCAGCAGCGGG
>NW_008602138.1:0-12581 GCF_000691845.1 Merops nubicus | reverse complement strand
TGCCGGGGACTCCTGGCCAGCTCCTCACCCCCAGCACCCCCAGGGCCTTCTCCTCAGGGCTGCTCTCCAGACACTCACCCCCAGCCTGGGCTGGGACCAGAGGTTGCCCCAACCCAGGTGCAGGGCCTTGCCCTTGTTGAACCTCATGAGTTTCACACAGTCCCACTTCTGGAATTTGTCTAGGTCCCTCTGGAAGGGACTCTTTGTTGAAGGTATGAATTGAAAGGAAGAAGAGTCCCAAAATACCCTCTAAAGAAGTGTCTCTCTTTTTTTTTTTTTTCCTAATATTATAAATAATCAAGAGCAAAGCTGATGGTTTCAGTTCTCCAAAGGCTGGTCTGAGCAAAGAACCCACATTCCTAGGAGGAGACAGCTCATGTCATTAAGGTAGTAAACACTCTCCCTTACACACCTTCAGCACCTACAGCAGGTGATTTATTCAAGGGTTCAACTACCCACTGCATTTTAAAATACACCTTACATATTAACTTTGACAAGACAATGAGGTCAAAGCAATTTGGTTAGAAGAGAGGTCAAGGTACTGTCAAAATGTTTTAAGATGCTACTAAGATAGTAAAAGGGAGAATAACTTCCAGCACTGAAGGGAGCTGGCAACACCCCAAACTCCACAGAACATCCTACTAGAAAGCTTGTTTTCAGTTCCTTCCAACTTCGCAAAAATTTTCCACACCCATATCTGTTTGAGGCCGATTTTTTGTCATTTATGCTTTGTTGAAAGTTGCAACCAAATTGCTCAGCCATTTCCAAAAGCAGCCAACCACAGAAACAACCAACCAGTCAACAAGCTTCTATGTGATTACAGCACCCTCTTTTTTTTGCATGCTGTTAAGCAGGGAGCGCATCTGCCCCAAGCCACGCAATGGAGATGTGAGGACATTACATCAGTGAAGGCAGGCAGAAGGAGGTCTCCTTCAGTCTCATTTCTCTCCTTGTTTTCCCTTTACTGTCATTAGCATGTTCATCTGAAGGACCTAAATGCATCCAACCCAATGTCAAACAGCTCTTCGAGGTGTATGAGGGCAGCTGAATTTGTTAAGGGTTTGCCCCTCCACAACAGCAAAACTCTACTCACCAGTTGATTTCATTGTAGTCATTGTGAACTTCCCACCAGAAGTAAAACCAGACCAGGGTCAGGAAGAAGGATGAGGTGAGGATGAGGAACCAGAGGCGCTCCCACTGCAGATAGAAAGAGAAACTGGCGTTAACACTGTCTTGTTCCAGGGCCAGTGCCCCAACTTGTCCAACATCCAGAGGCTGTAGAGATGGGATGGAGTGACTAGACATTTACAAGGGCAGATCTCAGACCTTTCTCCCCTTGGAGAGGTGGAGGACGCAAGCCTGGTTCCCAGCTCTGGGCAGAGGGGCCACTTATGTAGATCCATCTTCTGTAGAGCTAGGACAGCATTTCTCCAGCTCCAAGGTCACATGGAACTAGGCAGAATTTTTGGATACAGAGCTGGTTTTTAGTGTTTGGTTGGGGTTTTGGCTTCAGTTTTGTTTCCATTTTTCTGAGGCAATTATTTAATTAACTTCTCCATTCATACGTGGAGATGCAACTTGGCGTCTTACTTCCCCATGGATTCAGCCTAAATGACTGAGTAGCACGTGTGTGTTGAATGTGCTACTGAAAGATGTGGTTTAGTGGTGGACTTAGCAGTAGTGGGTTAATGGTTGGACCTGATCTTCAGAATCATTTCCCACCCAAAGGATTCTATGGCAAAGACTCTACAGCAGGTTAGGGATCCTTCTACCGCACAGATATATGAACTTTTACTCCTTTCCCCAGGGCTCAGATCCTACAGAGCCAAACCACCCATCCACAACACGTATTCCCACTGCGAGGCTTTTGTAAATAATATGGTAGGAGTAAAGCCCACACCAGCATCAGGTAAGCTACTTCCACCAACATTCAGTTTTGGTGAATGCTGCAAATAATACTCCATGTACACACCCAAAAAATAATCCCTGAAGCATCTGTTCAGTGCCCTGCTCCAATAACACGGGTAAAATCCTAAACAGGGACATCCATGAAGAGAACAGCGTTGCCAAAAATCTGTCCTTAACCATCCCCATTTCCACGTGCTCCTTGTTGGTTTTACCCTACAGGCCATAAATAGTCCCCACGTGTTTCCACATCCAGTCTGTTCAGAACAAAACACTGCAATAAATTCTTTTTAGAAAACATTCAAACAAATCCCCTCTTCCCAGAAGGAGCAAGAAGGGATGAAAATTGAAAAAGTGCATGAGCACCTCTGCATTGTCTGATTTCCTTCTAGACACTGAACACAACATTAATCTCTTCTGAAAATGCCCTTTTCTCTAGTGAACTGTCTCATGTCTTTTCAATTATGCAAAACAATGGAACCAATATAAACACTGGTTTGGTGATATATGAAAAATTATTATTCTTTGCCTTCCCTTTCCATCTTAAGGGATGAAGCTATTTACTTAACTGTGTATTGACTGTTTTCCATCAGGCATCACCCTGGATACCAGTCTTGTGATGCAACACTTCCTTGGATGCTCAAGCTTACAAAAAGTGTCAGAAGAAAAATAAAGCAATAAAAAGGGATGGAATTATTTCATTTTCTGCTGAGCCAAAAATGATGTTTTCTGCTAGAAATTCCCAATTCTTGGCTGGGGTTATAGTTAAAATGTTTGGGGGTTTTGTTGTTGGGTTTTTTTGTTTGGTTTGGTTTTTTTTGGGGGGGGTGTTGGGTGGTTTGTTTGTTTGTTTGCTTGTGGAGGGTCTTTTGTGGGGTTTTTTGTTTGGTTTTGGGTTGGTTTTTTGGTTTTTTTTTTGTGGTTTTGTTTGTTTGTTTGGTTTGGTTTTGGTTTTGTTTTGTTTTGTTTTTTCCCCAACTCAGCTCCAGTTTGTTAGCCAACTTCTATCAAATCTCAGTAGCAGCAAATAACCAAGTCCCACGAAGGGCTTGGTGTTTGGGGCAAAAAGGACCAGAAGGAGATACAAAAGGAATTCAACAGTGCAATTACTGAGTACATTCAAAACCACATGGCCAAACTACTCTGCCATGAGTTTAGAGACTATAATCCCTCCACTTCATGCACAGGTGAGCTCCTGGAGGGAAGCCATTGATGCTGGATTGAGGGTTTTCCCCCAAAACAGCCCACCCTGGATAACAGTATGCCAGCCACAACATCTACATCAGCTCCACAGCAAACACCAGCCTTCTCCACTCTGAAATATAGCAGCAAGGCTGCAACATCTCTTCACAATGAACATTCTCCACACCAGCCACCACTTCACAGCCCAGGCAACCCTTTCCTACCAAGAAGTTTCAGATTATAATCCACTCATGAAACATCTGAGTTCTATAAACACCCAAACCAAAACCCACTCACACCTTCACTCCATCCCACCAACATTCGCCAGGAGGAACCATCTACTAACCCTTTCAGCAGACTATTTTCTCCTGGATGCCTTCCAGTCTGCAGATCTCCAGGGTTCCAAACATCATTCTCCCTATGGCTTGCTGATTTTTCCTCTCCATTCGGGTCTAACACCTCCTCACACCTGACAGCAACACTGCTGAATCAGTTTACTGGACAAGATTTTGCAAGGCAAGTGATGTTTAAAGAGTCTCAAATGATGAGGACCAACATTACTATAAAACAAAAAAAAAATCCTCCAGCTCTTTCAAGGTCATTATGGGATAAGCTTGGCCACTTTTCATGCACTGGATGACATTGATTTGATAAACAAGCCAAAGAAAAAAATTCAGAATGTGTTTGGACTGTATTTTTTTTTTTTCCCCTATATATTTCCCCCCTTCATTTACATGCAAGTAGCATAGCTTGTGTCAAGCTCATCAACAGCTATTTTTGATCTGTCCTTGGTGGTGCACTTGCCAGATAAATTTGCCTGGCTGATTTTGTGAAAATTCAGTCAAATTTTTCAAGGGCTGATATACTTTAGCAAGTTCAAGCACAGTTCTGGGCTTTCAAAATAACAGAGAACATCGTCCCAACACCACTGGTATTATTCAGCACAAACTGAACCAGAATCTGAGTCTACATGAATCTGACCTACGTGCCCACTATACTGGATTTAGCCCAGGTCCTTTACAACCCCTCTCCAACATCCCCTCACCTGAAGATGTTTACAGGCCCCTAATTTGCAAGTTCTCACATGCTTTAAAGCAAGGTGAAATCTGCAACATGCAACAGTTCCAAGCCTCTACTGCCAAAAATAAAGACTTGAAAACATTTCATCCTGGATCATTCAATCACAGCCCCAAGTAGGTGGAGGAAACAGTGCCACTTACCTACAGAAGCTCAGGCAGAACTACTACAAAGTTTGAAGGTGCTTCAAAAAAAAAAAAAAATCCATATTTTCAGCTCCATGAAATTTTGTAAGAATTTCAGCACTGGTATTTTTGGTAGTTCTAGAAAACCTTCCCTCCCCTCCTTTCTCTTTCAGTTTCTCTGTTCACACTGGGATAAGATGGACACACTCAGTTGTTACCGATGATTTGCACTAAGTTTAAACATGCTCACCTCACACACAGCTCAGTGTTGTCCTGCCAAAGAACCTGGCCAGCACATCTGCATTAACCACTTCATTCCTGTGAGGATGCATTTTGGAAGTAGGTCAGCATTTTGACCTGCTTTGTGTGCACAGGTTCACATCCCTGTAGGTGAAGCTAACCCAGAGTGTGGGCTCCAGGAGTGAACTCAATGGGCCTCAACTACCAATGGGCACGCAGTCCCAGGACCAGATTTAAGCTAAAGTGACTACACCACAACCTCCAGAATGCTCGGACTATGGATGTTAGAATCTCAGTACTAACTATCCTTCCACAAAACTCCTCTCTTAGGGCAACAAAGCTGGTGAAGGCCTTAGAGCCCAAGTCTGGTGAGGAGTGCTGAGGGACCTGGGGGTGTTGAGCTTGGAGCAAAGGAGGTTCAGGGGAGAGCTTCTTGCTCTCAACAACTCCATGAAAGGAGATTGGAGCCAGGTGAGGGTCAGTCTCTTCTCCCAAAGAACAAGCGATAAGAGAAGAAGAAATGGCTTCAACTTGCACCAGGGAAGGTTTAGGTTGGGCATGATGAGAAATTTCTTCCTTGAAAGGGTTATCAAGCACTGGAACAGGCTGCCCAGGGAAGTGGGCACCATCCCTTGAGGGATTGAAAAGGTGTGTCGATACAGTGTTTCAGGACATGGTCTGGTAGTGGACTTCATAGTGTTAGATTAATGGTTGGACTTTATGATCTTAAAGGTCTATTTCCAAGCTAAACAACTCTATGATTCTTGGCCCACACTACTCCATAATGCAGATGTAGCCATGATATCTTACAGAATGGCAAAAATTAGTATTAACCTCATTACACCAACATTTGGTTTTAAAAGCAAGCAATAAAAAGTCACATGTTTCCTCCAGCTAAATGGCAGACAGGAGACATACCATGTGCTCAGTTATTCTCAATCAAAGCCAACTTGTACATGGACAAAGTCTTTGAAGAGCACACCCACTGAGATGACCACAGCCCAAAGGAGGATGGAGGGAGTGTCAATTAAATGGGAATAGGACTTCTTACTCCCATAGTATCTACAGATAATCAGAAGAGCTTTAAAAGGAAACAAATGAAGACTGAAACATCCTATCAAGTTGTAGCTTGTCAGTTGTTTTCAAATTTTTTAAAATCACAGAATCCTTAAAAAAAAAAAAAAAGCCAAACAAACAACAAACCAATGTTTCATCCACATTTTCCACCACTTTTGTGATTCCCAAAGCCCCACCCTGTCAGATGGGAGCATAACCAACTCCAAAGTAAGGGATGATGGAGAAAAAAAAAAAAAAAAAAAATTAAAGGGACTTACCACAGAAAGAGTTAGTCTGTGATTCAACTGTGAAGTTGGCTCATGCATTTTACCTACTCTTGTGCTGCAAATTTTAATCTTACATGTTTGAAACAGCCCTAACTTTCATATCACAGAGCATGGAAGAGATTTTCCAATTTGGGGATTAGTTTTGGTTAACTGAAGTCTCTTTTACTGCAACTCCCCAACCCAGACAAAGGTCACAGCATTATTTACAACCCAGCACTGGTGGTACAGGAAAGAAGAGAGGCTCATGAGGATTATTTTATTTCCTGTGAGATCTGTAAGGAGATATTATGAAGTTCACCTACATGCTCACTCCTGCCTACTCCTCCTACAAGGACTATTTCACCTTAGTCAAGCTTGCTATATTAAAAGCTATGAGATTTGTCACCCATTTCTATGTCCTAACTGATCGCACGTATGCTGGAAGACTTCTTAGTGTGATATCACTTGTAAACCAAAGAAATTCTTCAACCCACAGATGCTTTTTAAAAAAGTTTCTTCGGAGGAAGTTCCCTGGCTGTCTCTAGAAAGTGACCCTCTGCCAAAACTAGCTACATGCAGAGCTAAAGCACATTTGTCTGCCACAGCGATTCCCTACTGAACTATGGGGTGAACACAACTCGATGCTGTGCCATTCTAGAGGAGACAGAACCATGGCCCTTTGATAATTTACTTGATGAACCCTTACCAAGCCTTTAGATCATCAAATTCCCTTTTATCTCCCCAAAAAGCAGATCTGCACAGCACCAGGATCTGGAGTGTGATTTAGACCTAGAACAGAGAAGGAACATTTAAGACCTTAGAATCAAGATTGACCAGGGTGGGACTCCACTGACCAGCACTGATCTCAGCATAAGACAGACATGGACCTGTTGGAGCAGAGGCAAAGAAGGTCACAAAGATGGAATCCCTCTGCCATGAGGCCAGGCTGAGAGAGTTGGGTTTGTTCAGCCTGGAAAAGAGAAAGCTCCAGGGAGACCTTCTGGTGGCCTGCCAAGACTTCAAGGGGCCTGTCAGAAAGATGGGGACAGATGCTTTTGCAGGGCATGTAGCAATAGGATGAGTGGTGATAGTTTTACACTAAAAGAAGCAAGATTCCAAATAGATACAAGGGAGACATGTTTCACACTGAGGGTGTTGAGCCCCTGGCCCAGGTTGCCCAGGGAGGTGGTCACTGCCCCATCCCTGGAACCATTCCAGGGGAGGCTGGCCGGGGCTCTGAGCAACCTGCTCTAGTTGCAGATGTCCCTGCTCCCTGCAGGGGGGTTGGACTCGATGACTTTGAAAGGTCCCTTCCAACCCAAAACATTCTACAAGTCCATGATTCTGTGATCAGAAGTGGCTATCACTATATTTACATGTGCCCCTATTCCTGAGGTTTAAATTTTTGAAATTAAGCAGGGTCTTTCAGAAAGTATGTCCCAAGCCCTGTCTGGGGCACGCAGGCAGAAGAGAAACGTACCACATGTGAGATCACATTAAATTGCTTATTTACTACCACATATATTCCCAAAGGTCACAGAAATGATGTGCAGTGAGCTAAGCTGCCCCCCTCCCTCTTTCTTTGCACCCAGCTGGAAGAGGAAGCTGCATTTTCAGAAGAGCCAGTACACTATTGGCTCATGGTCTGCTCCATGAAAGCCAAGAAAAGCTAAGGCTAGAGCCAACTGATTTCCTGGCAGCCTAGGGATGAAGCAGAGCATAAACATTTTGCTTCACTGAAGTTGCTGGAGTCACCCCAGTTGACACCCATCCCAACGTGCCATCCTCCACCTACAGGGATTCCTGAACACCTCTGTCAACTCATCCCAAACAAGCAGCAGGACCTGCATCCTTGAGATGCACCTACATCTCCTAGCTTTGGGATAAAACTGCAGCAGCCCCGCTAAAGGAAGCCCACCACCTCCAGCACCGTAGCTGGCATCCAAAAGCAATATAGAGTTTCAAAATGAACTGGCAAAAGAGAAGCCTGCTTTGAACTGTGAATGGGTAAGAGGAAATACCAGTGCTGGATGGATTAGAGCTCCATTCCTACACAGATTAGCTCATAGCAAACAACGGTCCAACAATCAATCAATGTGGGTGAAGTTGGGTCCCTTCCAACTTCTACAGCCCTAGGAGCTTTCCGGTGAAGGAAACAAATGCCACTGCTGTAATGCTGCTGTGAGCTTTCCCCAGCTTATACCAGTACAGCTAAACATGGAAACTCATGGAAACAGACTTTTTTTTTTTTAAAGTCCCCTTTTTGATTCACGTCCAACTGTGGATTGCACCAATACTCACACATCAAATCCTCTATGGTAGTAGGACCCCCTCCCAAAGTTATCCCAAAGCTGTTGAAACCAGATAAAGCAAGATTTCACCTAAAAGGCCTTAAATATAGGAGTGAGGTTTTGGTTGCTTGGAATTGAGGAGATGGATAACAAAGAAGATTTATTTTCCTGATTAAAAGATATTATCTTTAACAGACTAAAAGGCAGAAAACACAAACAACTTTACACTAAGCTACCATGAGGCCAGCCAAAGGAAACAACTTACTGGTTTGTGGAAGTCAGACTAGTTCAGTAACTGGGGTACCATCATTTGCTTTCACAACACCCCATCAAAACCCTTCCCAGAGAGTGTAAGAGAGCTTAAAAGAAGGCAAGAATAAATCTTCATTCACAACTCAAGTGAGCTGGCCCTACAGGTGCCTTCATCTTCAAACAACATTCATTAAAACAGAAGACAGTTCTTTGAAAGAGGGTCTCAAAGAACAAAATTTAAAAAAAAATAAAAAATAAAAAAGAAGAAAAACCAACTATTGATTCCTTTCAGACTTAACACTCCCTTAATCTGTAGGACCTCAAGTCAAGAAACATTTACAAAGAGAAGCCAAAAACCCTAAACCACAGACCAAGGCGGGGGGGGGCGAAGAGGCTACTGGGTGGGATCAGCAGGGAGGCTGAAGGGCACCAAAAAGCACCAGACGAGCCCACTGAAATCAATAGAAAAACTCCAACTCACTTACTTGCACTCTGGCTTTGAACCAAAAATCTTTTATTGCTAGATTCATTATTTCAGGAAAGTGGATAAGCTGAGTTCCCTTTCAATTCTGCATTCCTCTCAGCTGTTAATTTATATTTCACGCTGCACGAGGAAATCGCTCATCATTAAATGTTATTGGCAGAGCTGACTCTGTGTCTTGTTGCTACTTCGAGCAGAACTGAGGTTTCTTCTGCCAAAACTGTTCCGAGATCCTCTTCCTCCTTTTAAATACGTAATTTTTAAACCTTCCACTTAAAATAGTTGGCCTTCCAAATCCAAAACCCGAGTGCTCTGTGATCCCACGTTTGGAAAAAGTCAGTGCAAACCAGAACCATAAAAACATCTCACTTGCTTCCCCTCATTAACACTGAGTTATAATAAATATTGTGCAGAGTTAGCCAACCTAACAAGTTAGTTCAAATTAGTTTTCCATTTCACCTGCTGATAGAATCTGTGTCCTGCTCAGAGGTTCCTGTGGTCAGAGACATTAAGCCTGTTTCTAATACATATAACCAGCTAATGAAAAAACATGGAAGGAAGTCACTCCACAGTGAAAAAAAAAAATAACAACTTTATTTATCTATAGCTACCCTGGAAAAGAATTATCTACACATACATAAGGCCATAGTGGTCTCCATGTACAGTCAACCAGAAGTTTGCTCCAAACAAAGGTTTCAATTAAATGATCTAAGTTTGCTCTGGAGGAAGCTAGTCCTCTTTGTTGGCTATATAAAGAGCCCCTGAAGCCACCTTCTTACTTTCAACACCTACAACTAGATGGTGTGAATTTCTCCCTACCATCCAACCCACAGGTCTCTTTCCACCAGCTTTAATAGGAACATGTTCTACCTCCAGTCCCCATGACTGGAGAGGATTCTCATGATAACTTTGTGTACAAGGGGTCTCAAAGGTCTCTGCTTCCAGTCTATTTCCTCCAGCATCTCTACAAATACCACCAGTTGAGCCAGGACCACGGTGTGTCATGTGAGGTGGCAGATGTGCCTGCTGAGAGCCTCTCCCAGAATAGCTTGGGCTCCCCAGCAAGAAAAGAAGGAGCTATCAGAGGGACAGACTGGTTTCTGGAATTGCCAGTCATCCAACATGAAGAGGGCTCTTGTTGAAGTCAAAGTGCCTCTGGGTATTCATGGCTTTCAGTCTTCGTGGCAGACCCTACCCATTCTCTGTCTCCTGAACACAGTAAACCTCCTGTTCATTCATGAAAAATAATTAAATAAGCAAATAAAAATCAAACTAGAGCAGGAAGAAGCTTTTTGACAATGTGTTTCCCCATCCCCCCTGCCTTTTTTTTTTTTTTTGTCTGAAAAATTCCATTTGTGAAAAACAGAAGCCTTTTATAGGAAGTACAATATTTTAAAACAATTTATTGCTGAAGGGCATCTCGGCTTGAGGATGAAATTTCTGGTCAGACGAAACTGGAGAAAGACTGAGCCCTCCAAAACCTGGAAGCACATCGGTCAGGACACGCACAAGCAGACAGAGAACAGCACATGGATCTGACCTCATATACACAAAAACACACAAAAAAAATATTAAATGTGGGCATCTTTCTCCAGTTTCACCCACCCAGCCATGCTACTGGAACAACAGCTGCTGCAATCTGGGCAATATAGAAAAGTCAAAGGGCAGAACCCAAAAGTCTGGAGGGGTGATGTGATATGCTGAGGATAGGAGCAAGTGACAGGGACAGATCTCAGCCTCCTGAATGCCACCAATCTCATTTGCTTTCTATTTGCATGCCACTCAACCTCAGCTCCATGTTCTATTGGCTTTCATCTTCTCCCCACAACAGGTCACATCCATGGTTGGAGAAAGTCTTCCTACATCAGTTCTGTCCCACCAGCACTAAGATCTCTAGACAACAGCTATTTTAGACTGCTTGGTTGATTTAACACACCCTGGTCCAAGCTGCCTACAATTCTAAGAATATCACCCAGAAGTAAAACAGGGATACTCAGTTTTGTTAGAAGTACATCAAAACCACCAGAGCAAGCAGGAACTTCATGTAAGTTATGTTAGTACCTGCATAACTCCACACAGATCAGACAATCAGGATGTCTACTCCTTCCTTTGGGCTATGGGTGATGTCTCCTGAATCCCTCCTCTGTTCTTGGCCCCATCACTATACATCTGAACACTCCTTCTCCCATCACTCCTTGTAAATTCAAGCCTTCACCCCAGAAGAAAGCACCTACCACTTCAATCACAGAGCTTTCCGAAGAGCTAAGCTACATTAACCAGAGCAGCTAAGCGCCCTGGGGATGAATCTCACCTCCATCACCCCATCACAACATCCTTACCATTCTCCCACAAGACCCTGTAAATCTCCATGCTGAAAACTTTACATTCCGACAGCCTTCCCAGAGATATCCAGTACAACCAAGCCCTTAAACTTGCACACGCAGCAAGACAGAAAAGGTATTTTATCTTCCTGCAGTGCACAACATCTTTGTGCCCCAAAATATCCACCATCCTGGCGCCTGCCTTGAGCAAATGAATGCATTTTGTTGAAGGAGCAAGGCCACACAGTCCTACAGAACTGCTCTCTACCTCAAGAGCAAATACAAGAGCTGGACTCAAACTGAAGCCCCACCATTACTCAAGTGTGTTTTCAGGTCGTTTATATTTACTCCCGGATACAATGAAGAGTTTACTAACGAGTCTTCACTATTTTCTGACATTTTCAAGAATCAATTTCCTGCAGGCATTTATCAGTATTAGCTTCGAGCGGAAAGGATGCGAGCTAAACATTTATCCAGTGGATACAAAAGAAAAATTGACAGCATGGTTCTTCATTTCCGGATTACCCAACTGGACCTCATTCAAACAAACAAAAGAAATCTCTTCTCCAAGCAAGTTAATAAATAATCTCTGAAGATGAAAGATGACTACATCTCCCAGCTGTGTGCCCATTACAACCAGTTACTGAGGATAAACGAGAACAAATATCAGCTGGAGCATTGTCAATGTGGACAATACTGTGGTTCCTACAGAGAAGTTCCAAAATTTCATTAATAACTCATGGTATATGAATGCATAGCCCATAAAACAATTCCTTGTGTTCTATCAACGTGAACAGTTCACCATCCCAGTCGATTTTGAGCTCATTCGGTCTAATCACAGTATTAGAGATCAGATGCAGACCCCAATAAATGTTTAAAGATAAAATAACTGAGGCAGCAAGAGGCCTCCGGCAGGCTCTGCTCTCAACTCCCACTCAAAAAGTAAGGCCAGCTCAGCTCAGGCTGCTCAGGGCAATGTCCCAGCAAGGTCTGAATGACTCCAGGGATGGAAATTCCCACCCTCCTTTGCATCCTGCTCCAGGGTTTGATTACAGTCATGGGGAGAAACCTTCCTACTGTCTAACTGGAGTTTCCCTTGATGCAGCTTGTGTCCATTGTGCCCGGGCCCTGTGTCCCCCTCCCTGGAGCCACTCATGATTTTGTGAGGAAAAAACGGGGCTATGAGTGCTGCTGTGAAAATGAAATAATTTTACTGAAGTGCTGTGCTTTGGGCTGCTGGTCTTGGAACCACAGGCAGGTCCAAGAGGTGGAAGAGGAAGCAGTATGATGCCTGGGGCTGAGAGAGGAGCTGTTTGCCATGGTGGGGGTGGTCACCGTGGGTTAATTAGGGTGTGCTGCTCCACTTTATGAAGTTCATAGAATCA
>NW_008602137.1:1315-9132 GCF_000691845.1 Merops nubicus | reverse complement strand
AAGGTCCCTTCCCACCCAAACCATTGTGTCAATCTGTAGCAGATGGAGGAGGAGGAGGACAACCCAGTCTACCTGTTCTACAGTAGTAGACTGAGGTGACTGTCATTAGGAGCAAGATCGAGTTAGAAATCTGATGCTTGGTAGTTCCCAACACACAAACTGAGTTGTAGAATTTGCCAGGGTGGGAATGGGCCACAGGATGTGGTTGTATTTCTGTAGACCCATCATGCATCTGCTTTCATTTCTCTCAACTTGCATCTCAGGGTTTAATAAAACTGGAAAAGGTGGAGAAATGTTGAAAACATGAGGAGGGGGTCTTCAGAACCCTGCCTTAACAAAGACTTTGTAGCTGAAGACATGCTAGAGGCTTTTTAACTTGTGAGTGATCTTGAGAAGGTGGAAAGGAAAGTTCCCTCATCCTTGAGTTAATACGTTGCACTGGATGAAACCTGCAGGAGAGGTGTTCAAAAGAACCATCTTCAGGCAATGTATAGGTGGAAAAAGCTGTTATGGAGCTTAAAGATCATAGGTGAAAAGAGCTGGAGTCTGTTAAACGTAGTAGATGCTGCATCTTTGTCAGCAGGTGCCCAAGCTGCTGAATTTGTAAAGCCAGGAGAGTTTCTGTCAAGCCTTGCTGGATGCCTTTGCATTTATCCTCTTCCCTCCATGTCTGCTGATCTCCAGTGCCAGGTTGCTGGGCTGGAGGTACCTGGCCTAGCAGTCTTGAGTTTGAGCAATTCAGTCAGTTTTGGTTTCTCTGTTTGGTTTCATTGCACTGATTCTTGGTTCATTTGGAACCTTCACTTGTCTGGGCTTGCAAAGGAGACGAAACCCTTGAAATGCTGAAGCTGGGCACGTGCCATGGGCCCGGGGCTCAGGGAGTTTTCTGTTGCAGGGATTGTTCTGACCAGGGCTGGCTATTACACCATCCCCTCCCTGGAGGAGCTCGCCAGGCTGACCAACGACAGGAACGAGTGTGTTGTGACTGACTTCACCATTGGCCGCAAAGGTCAGTGCAGCTTTCGCAGAGGCTTTGACCTGGACCAGTGGCTTTTTGAGGCTGTGGAACCTGATTCTTGAGTTCTATCCCCTCAGCAGAATTATAAACAGGGCCCTTGTGTTATGAACAGCTCCCATTAGAGGCCTGGATTGTTTCAGTTTGGTGACACTGAGGGGGGGGAAAAAAAAAGATAGATCCTATGGTGTACACTAGTGTTTAAAACACTTCCAAATAAGCTCTAAAGCTGAGGGTGCGCTTGGTATCTGTGTTGGCAGTATGAAGAGCCAAAGGGGGTGGCCAAGGAGCTGGGGTGGCCCAGAAGCTTTTTGTGCCAAAGAAATTACTCTTAAAAAAAAAAAAGTGTCCAGCTCTGGAGCCCTCAATGCAGGAGGGACATGGACCTGTTGGAGTGGGACCAGAGGAGGCCACAGCAGTGACCCAAGGGTGGAACCCCTCTGCTGGGAGGCCAGGCTGAGAGAGTTGAGCTTGTTCATCCTGGATAAGAGAAAGCTCTAGGAAGACCTTCAGGTGGCCTGCCAGTGCCTGAAGGGGCCTACAGAAAAGCTGGGGAGGGATTGTTACCAAGGCCTTCTAGTAATAGGGTGGAGGGTGATGGTTTTAAACTAGAACAGGGGAAATTTAGGTGAGAAGTTAGGAGGAAGTTCTTGATTATGAGGGTTGTGAGATCCTGGAACAGTCTGCCCAGAGTCTGAGGTGGAGGCCTCATCCCTAGAGACATTCAAGGTTAGGCTTAATGGGGTTCTGAGCAATCTGCTCCAGTTGATGTCCCTGCTTACTGCAAGGGGTTGCACTAGATGACCTTTAGAGGTCCCTTCCAACCCAAAGCATTCTATGGTCTTCAGTATTTTCACACTGAGGAGGAGTTGGAGTCACTTGTATGTTATTTTGGAGATGTGGCAGAGCTGGAGATAAGGTGTGCAAAGGAAGAGTAGGCCCCAAATGGAGGTCCTCTGAGTGTTTTCATGGACAGGTTGTGACGGTTTGGTTTGCAGGTTATGGATCAATTTACTTTGAAGGAGAAGTCAATTTGACCAACTTAAATCTGGATGACATTGTACACATCCGCCGAAAAGAAGTTATCGTTTACCCCGACGATGAGAGAAAACCACCTATTGGTGAAGGTCTGAACAGGTAACTTCTGAACATCTGCGTGGGGACAGTGGCTCCTGAGAATGGGTTCTGTAACTGGGTTTCAAAGCTCGTTGGAGCGCCCACATTCAATTCCCAGCTCCTAGGTGTGACCTTCAGAACTTGCCTCAAAGCCCTGTAGTCTCTTAGGCTTTTCTCTGCCCTTAACAGGCGAGCAGAAGTTACCTTAGATGGCGTCTGGCCTACGGATAAAACATCTCGCTGCCTGATCAAAAGCCCGGAGCGCCTGGCAGAGATGAATTATGAAGGCAGACTGGAGTCTGTGTCCCGGAAGCAGGGCGCTCGATTCAAGGAATACCGCCCCGAGACCGGATCCTGGGTCTTCAAGGTAATGGGGTGGTTTGGCTTCTAGGCTGATTTACAGGAATACTGGAGGTGGCTTGAAGTTAGAACCCCCTGAGCACTTAGAATTCAAAAACATTGCTAAACTTTTGTAAATTATCTCAAGTCACAGAATCCAAGCATGTCTGGGGTTGGAAGGGACCTCAGAGATGATCTTGTTCAACAGAGTTTCTCGAGATCATGTCCAGGCAGGTTTGGAATCTCTGCAGGAGAAGGAGACCCCCCAGCCTCTCTGAGCAGCCTGCTCCAGGCTTGGCCACCCTCACACCAAAGAATTTTTTTCCTCGTGTAGTTTTCATTAAGTAGTCTGAAGTTAGAATATCCTGTGAACTTAGAGTTCAAACTCACCTCACTACCAAAAGGACATTGAGGGGCTGGAGCGTGGCCAGAAAAGGGCAATGAAGCTGCTGTGGAAGGGTCTAGAGCCCAAGTGTGGGGAGGAGCAGCTGAGCGAACTGGGAGTGCTGAGCCTGGAGCTGTGGAGGCTCAGGGGAGACCTTCTGGCTCTCCACAGCTCCCTGACAGGAGGCTGGAGCCAGGTGGGGGTCAGACTCTTCTCCCAAAAAACAAGGGACAGGATAAGGAGACAGCCTCAAGTTGCCCCAGGGGAGGTCGAGGTTGTCCCTGAGGAAGAATTTGTTGCCCTTGAGGGTTGTCCAGGTCTGTGGCAGGCTGCCCAGGGCAGTGGTGGAGTCCCCATCCCTGGAGGGGTTTCCAGGGCCTGGAGATGTGGTGCTGAGGGACATGGGTCAGTGGGGACCAGTTGGACTTGATATCTCAAAGGTCTCTTCTAACAAAAACAATTCAGTGATTCTAGACTGTCCCAAGTCCTTCAGCTGTAGTGCCAAACTGTCCTCACAACCAGATCAAAGCCTCTTTGGCTTCAGCCCTGCACACAGCAGCTCTTCTTGGTCTGCACCCAAGCTGAACCTGTTCCAGGTGCAGTGGAAGGTGGGCAGTTGTGCCAGCTCATCATTGGGCTTGTTCAGAAGTGGGTGCCTGGAATCTTTCTCCTGATGTGTGACACGTTTGCCCTTCTGATCTCACAGGTGTCCCACTTCTCCAAGTACGGCTTGCAGGATTCCGATGATGAAGAGGAAGAGCATCTTTCAAAAGTGGACACCAAGAAGTTAAAAACGACACCTGGGCCGCCCCCAGGGCTTCTACCACCCCAGCAAATGACCCTGAATGGCAAACCAACGCCCCCGGCTCAGGTAGAAGGAGCACAGTGACCTCGTAAACTGGGAATCTGTAAACTGGGAATTCATAGAAGAGCTGGTGCCGAGGGAGGGGTTGTTGGAGGAACAAGTAGCCTGGAGCCTGAAGAGTGAGACCTTGCTCAAACGCAGGAGCTCTTCTGACCTCTCGAGGCGTGTTGACGTGTTCTTCTTCATGAAGATACTTGACATTTCATCCTGGGGGTTGGGAGGGCTTTAAACCTTCATCTCTTCAATTTCTGCTCTAGTTAGAAGGGGTTTTGCTCCACTTTGGGAAGAAAACTTGTTTTTGTGACTTGAATATAAAAAATATATAAAAGCAAAAGGCCTTGTGCTGTGCCTGCCTTAGAAGGATTTTGTGCATTCCTTGGTCCTGGCTGTCCTTTCACAAGCGAGATGACTCTTTATTTTCTAAGAAACTGCTCTGGCTTTATTAAAAATTACTTTTCTAAGGCTGGGGATGCTGGAGTTTTAAGGGTATTTGGGTTGGACACAACAGCATCTGAAGCTTTGTGGAACAAGCTGACCTAGAGAAGGCAGTGTGCCACGCGGGTCGCTGGTAACCCCAAAGGTCCAATGTGAATTTCATTTTCAAAAAGCCTTTCTTTTGGAGTTGAGAGATGTCTTTTAGCAGTGGGATGGGACATGCTGAGGATTCTTTGCTGCTGCATTTTAACCTCCCTATAATCTGAAACCATGGGGAGAAATCATCCACTGAGCCATGGCTAATGTGGAAATAGATAGACTTCTGGACTAGGTGACCTTGAAAGGTCCCTTGCAACCCAAAACAGTCTGTATTTCTCTGCCAAAGTGCTGCTTGCAATGTGACTCATCTTCAGAGGGTGTCAAAGCACGGGAAAGAAGAGGAGAGTTTTATTACTCCATCATTGAAGCCAAAGCATAAATCACAGAACCAATCACTGAAGGGGTAGGAAGGGACCTCTGGGGATCATCTCATCCAACCCCCCTGCTCCAGCAGGTCACTCACAGCAGGGTGCCCAGGATCACATCCTGGTGGGTTTGGAATCTCTCCAGAGCAGGAGACTCCACAGCCTCTCTGGGCAGCCTGCTCCAGGCTCAGCCACCCTCACACCAAAGAAGTTTCTCCTCCTGCTCAGGTGGAACCTCCTGGGTTCCAGTTGGTGCCTGTTGCCCCTTGTCCTGTCTCTGGGCACCACTGACAAGAGTCTGGCCCCAGCCTCTTGCCCCCCAGGGCCCTTTAGCTCTTGCTGAACATCGATAGTTCCCCTCTGAGGCTTCTCTTCTGCAGCTCAGCAGCCCCAGGGCTCTCAGCCTGTCCTGGCACAGAGATGCTCCAGGCCCCTCAGCAGCTTTGCAGCCTCCACTGGACTCTCTCCAGTAGCTCCTGGTCTCTCTGAAACTGGGGAGCCCAGAACTGGACCCAGGACTCCTGAGGTGGCCTCACTGGGGCAGAGTAGAGGGGGAGGAAAAGCTCCCAGGACCTGTTGGCTATGGTCTTCATGTACCCCAGGAGACCATTGGCTTTCTTGGCCACAAGGGCCCTTTACTGGCTCATGGAGAACTTGCTGTCCCCCAGCACTCCCAGGTCCTTCTCCTTGGAGCTGCTTCCCAGCAGGTCACCCCTCCCCTGTCCTGGTGCAGGGGGTTATTCCTCCCCAAGGGTAGGATCCTCCACTTGCACTGGCTGAACTTCATTAAAACCTTAAAATGCAGTTTTGTCAAATAGGTTGAACACTTTTGTGTTTGTTTGTTTTTGTTTTTTCTTTTTAATACTGGGAATAGGCCTTCTGAAACCATGAGACGTTTTGTTGGGAGCTTTTCTCTTAATTGACCAATGGTTTTGGGTAACTTGGACAAGGGTCTGGTCATTGCGTTGGGAGAGAAATCACACTTAGTCACTGCTTGTGCAAAATAACATTTTCATTACAAAGTTGTCGTAAGAAGTAGAAGGTGTGTAGAGGTTACTTCAGGCTCATCACAAAGGTGAGATTCAGTCTTACACCATCTTGAAGTTGCTCATGTCCAGTTAAAACTTCTATTAAGCTCTTTGTGGGATATAAATTCAGTGTTTTGGTTTTGTACTACATCACAACTGGGGAAAACAAGCAGATACTGGTGATTCAACTCATCATCTGCTAGTAGTACCACACATGAATGCTGGAGAACTGCTGATTTTTAGCTGGTTTCTCAGACATCTAAAATGCTGCAGATAGAACTTAGGCCCAGGAAACATCTCTTCCTGTGACAGCGTTTTGAGGGAGAAGCAGAGGAAGGCAGGAAGCACAAAACTCTTCCTTTTTATGGGTTGCATGAAAAATTGGAAAGCTGAAGAGGAGCTTCAATTGAATGGCAGAACTTGTGATGTCCTCCTGAAATTTACCAAAACCGTGACTTCTCCTTCAATTTAACTTGCTCTGTTGGTAGGTTAAAACTCTGAATAAAATGGGAACAGGTTTTATATATATTGGCTGAATGGACAAAAAAAAGTCTGTACAGCTGAGCCCAGTGACTGGAGGGAATGGAATTAATTGCAGTTGGTGGTTGGTCACAAGTGGTGTCCCCAGAACTAAATATTGGGGCCAGTTCTCTTTAACATCTTCATCCATGGTCTGGGTGAGAGGATTGAGGCACCCTCAGTAAGTAAGTTTGAACATGATGCCAAACTGAGTGGGCGTGTGGGTCTGCTCGAGGGTTGGAGGCTCTGCAGAGGGACCTGGCCAGGATGGACAGATGGGCAGAGGCAATATGGGCTGAGGTTCAAACATGCCAAGGGCTGGGTCCTGCCCTTGGGTCACAACCACCCCCTGCAGCACTCCAGGCTGGGGCAGAGGGGCTGGAAAGTGCCCCAGGGAAAGGACCTGGGGGATCGGTGGACAGGTGGCTGGAGATGAGGCAGCGTGTGCCCAGGTGGCCAAGAAGGCCACCAGCACCCTGGCTTGGGGCAGCACCCGTGTGGCCCGCAGGAGCACTGGGCACTGGGGAGGCTGCCCCTGGAATCCTGGGTTCAGTTTTGGGCCCCTCCCTCCCAGAAGGACCTGAACGGGCTGGAGCGTGGCCAGAGGAGGGCAACAGAGCTGCTGGGGAAGGATCTAGAGCCCAAGTGTGGTGAGGAACAGCTGAGGGAGCTGGGGGTGCTGAGCCTGGAGCTGTGGAGGCTCAGGGGAGACCTTCTGGCTCTCCACAGCTCCCTGACAGGAGCTTGGAGCCAGGTGGGCGTCAGGCTCTTCTCCCAGGGAACAAAGGACAAGACAAGAGGAAATGGCCTCAAGTTGCCCCAGGGGAGGTTGAGGTTGTCCCTGAGGAACAATTTGTTGCCCTGGAGGGTTGTGCAGGGCTGTGCCAGGCTTCCCAGGGCAGTGGTGGAGTCCTCATCCCTGGAGGGGTTTCCAAGCTGTGGAGATGTGGTGCTGAGGGACATGGGTCAGTGGGGACCTGGCAGTGCTGGGGAACGGTTGGACTCCATGATCTCAAAGGTCTCTTCCAACCAGACCAATTCGATGATTGTAGATATCCTGAACTTAATGTGGACTCCTGACACAAGCAGAACACTCCACTTCATTTGCAGGTGATAGGTGGAAATAGTCAATATTCTTTCTCAACAAAGTTGTTAGAATCTGTTGTCTGACCTGGACTTTACATGTATCCACAGACCCCCGAAGTGGAGCAGCTGGGCAGGGTGGTGGAACTGGACAGTGATATGGCTGACATCACCCAGGAGCTTCCCCAGGAGGCTGGTGTAGAAGATAACATGGCAGAGGAACCAGAGACCATGCCTGCTTCAACTCACATTGTATCAACCCTGGGGATTAACCCCCATGTCCTACAGGTGAGTGTCTTGGCATTGCCCCTTTCTGAGAGAGAGGACTTGGTCATATCTGTCACTGACATCTCAGTTCAACTGCCCAATAGGATGTATATCAGCTTGTCATCAGCTGAACCTCGTACCTGTGGAATGATTAGAACATACACATCAGGCTTCTGTGTGTTCACAGACTGAGAGGGGTTAGAAAGGACCTCTGGAGATAATCTCCTCCAGCCCCCTGCTCCAGCAGGTCACCCACAGCAGGGTGCCCAGGGTCACAGCCAGGTGGGTTTGGAATCTACCC
>NW_008602137.1:305-1047 GCF_000691845.1 Merops nubicus | reverse complement strand
CTCTCCGGCCCCCTCAGAAGTTTGCCAGCCTCCACTGGACTCTCTCCAGTAGCTCCTGGTCTCTCTGGAACTGGGGAGCCCAGCACTGGATCCAGGACTCCTGAGGTGGCCTCTCTAGGTCAGAAGAGCAGGACAGGAGAACCTCCCTTGATCTGCTGGCCTCGCTCTTCTCAATACACCCCAGGAGACCATTGGTCGTCTTGGCTGTGAGGGCCCATTGCTGGCTCATGGGCACCTTGTTGTCCCCCAGCACTCCCAGGTCCCTCTCTGAAGAGCTGTGGTAAGCAATGGTTTCTGTGGTTTACCTTTCCATAGAGGAAAAGCTTGAGGCAGAAATGAAACTCAGCTGAATGTTAGAGCTGAAATCTCTGATTTCTGAAGTATGGGAAATGTTGTAAGCTAAAGTGATCCCCAGCCAGGACCACCTCCAGACATGCTTATGGGTGCTTGTTGTTGTCGCGGGGAGCCCGGAATCAAAAGCAGACTTCACAGAAGGTTTATCAGTGTTCCGCTTTAATGCACACAAGCTGCTGTATTTATACACTCAGTGACTGATCACGCATAGCTTACACACTGGGATTGGTTAACACTGCACAGCCACGCTCTAACCCCGTACCCCAATAGGTTAAATGTCTCTGTCCACGTGCTGTGGCGTTTACAGGGTGGTCTCTGCTTGTGATTTCCTGCCAAGCCTTTGATCTGCGCAGAAGCTGCTGAGCTGTCACCCTTCTCCTTCCTCCCT
>NW_008602137.1:0-258 GCF_000691845.1 Merops nubicus | reverse complement strand
TGCTAGGATGCCTTCTTGTGATGCAGCTAAAATTCCCTCTACAATTTCCCCTTTTTCTTTTTGCGCAAGCCAGGCCACGTTCATGGACCGCTCAAGGCTTCTGCGGATACAACTAACTATACAAGGCAAAACTATCACTATAACCAAGAGCAATAATCCAGCAGTCACTAATTGTTGCAAAAAAGCCTGAAGCCATCCACTTATCCCTACAGAAGCAAGTCAGTCGGATAGTGCATCAGTGTTCTTAGTAATATGATG
>NW_008602136.1:0-14830 GCF_000691845.1 Merops nubicus | reverse complement strand
AAAGGATGAACCAGGACAGGCTGAAGCAAACACTTAGCTCAGGGAGGTGCTAGAGATGGCACAAGAGATATTTGGAGGACCTGCTCTGGCTCCAGGCCCAGGCAGTCCCTAGGAATGACCCTTGGTCCTGGTCAGAAGGGACCCCACCAGCCCCAGGCACATTCCCCCTCCTGTAGGGCCATCCCTGAAGCTGCCCCAGTTGTCAGGATGCCTCAGAAGTGTGGGCAAACGTGCTCCAAGTGTTTGACAGGGTGAAAAAACTGCCAAGATGACATTAAAAGCAACTAAAAAGGATCTAGGAGGCCAAGTGTGGGGAGGAGAAGCTGAGGGAGCTGAACCTGGAGCAAAGGAGGCTCAGGGGAGACCTCTTTGGGTTGTCAGGAGCTGGCTGAAGGAACCAGAGCAGCAAATACCTTCTGAGAAAGACACTTTTGGAGGCAGACTTTGGAAGGAAACACTCAGTGATGCTCCTCTCCACAGCCCCAGGGTGCTGGATCCACCTCCTGCCTCAGCCCCAAACCTCTTTGGGAAGCAGAATGGAAAGCAGCACCCAGCTCTGGTTGGCAGCTTATCAGCATCCCCATCTCCCCTTCCAGAAGACCCAATTATTAAGCAATTAAAGTTCACTTAATAAAGCAGCTTATCATTGGGGGGGGGGGACAAGACCTGAGGGGTCTGGAACATGTTTAGCTATTAAATATTCAGCAATTTAGCAGCACTCTGTACAATCCCCTGGAGAAGAGCTGCTTTAAATGCTTTGTTTGCCTCAAATTAAACTCACTGAGATTATTTAATATCCAGACAAGGCTTTTTTTTTTTCCTTTTTCTTCTTCTTTTCTTTCCACTTTCAATCCAAACAGCTGAAGGGTGAGAAACCAAAGGAAGGAAAGAGCCATCTCCTCCAGCTTGCTTCAGAGGAGGGGAAGGAGAGGGAGAGGATGGCTGAGTGAAGCTGGAAATGTAAAGATTTTAGGAAATGTGGGCAAATTCTTTCTTCCACAACCTGGTTTCCAAAAAAAGGGGAGCTGCTGTGTTCTTTTTTTTGCTTTCTAGCTCCAGGTGACCATTCTGAAATGATCTGCACAGAGTTATGGGCAGAAGTAGCAGAAGAACTCACAAAACAAATAATCCAAGGACAGCCTGAGTGACCCCAGTGCAAATAATCCAAATTCAGCCTGAAAATCCCCAATTCACTCACAGAAACAAGAGCTGCATCAATTCTTCCCCCTCCTGCTGCACACCTCAACTCCCAGAACTGGCAGCTGAGCTTCTCAGAGGAGATGGGAGTGGTGAACAGCTCAGATCTCACCTTTCTGAAAGGCTCAGGGTTGTGATTTAGAAGATATTCCTCAAAAATAAAGGAAAATAAAGCCCCAGTCCAATCAAGTTTCCACTCCACATTCAGCCAGGGAGTTCCTGAGTTGCACTCAGCCACTCCACCACCTGAGGAGCCTCAGGAGAAGACTTCAAAGGGCAGGACTTGAATATTACAATAAAATCCAGCTGAAGAAGCTATTTTATACCTCTGCATTTTTTATATCTATAAGGAAATCTGGGCAGTTAAGGTTTAGAGGGGATGGAAGTGAAACCAATTTCCCTCTCCTTCCCTTGGCACCCTTGGGGAAGGTGCCCAAGACAGTGTGGTGGACATCTGCCTGGGGTTTCAGGAGCAGAGGATGGCACCAGGACTAGGGCAGGGATTGTCCCCCTGGATGTGACACTGGGGAGGCTGCACCTTGAATCCTGGGGGCATTTTTGGGCCCCTCCCTCCCAGAAGGCCCTTGAGGGGCTGGAGCGTGGCCAGAGAAGGGCAACGGAGCTGCTGGGGAAGGGTCTAGAGGCCAAGTGTGGGGAGGAGCAGCTGAGGGAGCTGGGGGTGCTGAGCCTGGAGCAAAGGAGGCTCAGGGGAGACCTTCTGGCTCTGCACAGCTCCTGACAGGAGCCTGGAGCCACGTTGGGTTGGTCTCTTCTCCCAAGGAAGAAGCCACAGGACAAGAGGAACCAACCTCAAGTTGCCCCAGGGGAGGTTGAGGTTGGCCCTGAGGAGAAATATCTCCCTGGCAAAGGTTGCCAAGCTCTGACCCAGGCTCTTCACTGCAGTGGTGAGTCCCCATCCCTGGAGAGGTTTCAAGATTGATTTAAGAAGTCTGATGTCAACAAGGATGACTCCAGTCCACAGCCCTGTCTGCAGGAGATAAAGAACAACGTGGGCTTGGCTTTCAATTGTGTACTGAGATCCAAGTGATTACAGAAGAAGAACATTGGCAGGAAGCTCCAAACAGCTCCAGATTAGCCCAAGGACCACTAGTTACACAGATGGATATCAACACCCACATCTATACAAGAATTAATTGAGTTGTGTACCTCACTGAGTCCATCAGAGTCTTTCATTTGTGTGATGCACACAGGAGACAACATCTCCAGCTCTGAGACAACATCTCCAGCTCAGAGACAACACCTCCAGCTCAGAGATGAGGAACTGGCTCCCTAAAATCCAGGTTAAAAGGCTGGAAGGCAGCAAAGCCCCAAAAAGGGGCATCCCAGCAGCTAATAAAACGTGGCAGCTTCTGAGAACAGCTCCTCAGGCTTTTGAGGGACTTCTGAAGGTGGAACAGGGATTGAGCTGCTCGCTCGAGGTCACGGGAGGAATCTTCAAGTCAGGAGGGGTCCAACCCAGGCTTCTCAAGGTCTTCTGTAAATCTATCAGGGTTTGATTCCTTTCTGTGAAGGGTCAAAAGAAATGATCTCCTTCCAATGCTCTTCTGGTGTCCTCTTCACTCCTCTCCCATTACTTTTGGATGGAGAACTGACTCATCCAGCTTTGTGCCAAGGGAGTGAAAGCAGCTGAGATGTCCTCAGCCAGATCATCCCCAACTCCAAGCCAAGCAAAGCATTTGACCTCTTGTCAGGAGACCAAACCCCCACAGCTCCTTCAGCCCACATGCTGAAGGGTGAGAAGATTCCTTGTGCACTCAGGCATCAAATTCATCTTGATGTCCTTCTGAGAAGTCCTCCAGCCCCTCAGAGCTCTGCTGTGACAACTGGAAGGGGCATTCCCTGCACTTCTCTCTCAACAGCCCTCTTGGGAAGGAGGGAATTTGGAAGGGACTGTCAAAGGAAGAGTGTGGAGATCTAGAGAAGGACTTCAGAGAGAGTTTAGGTCTCTTGTTGCAACCCTGGTGCTACTCAGCCATGGAGGTGCCCCAGCTCCCCACCTCCTGAGGAGCTTTTCATCCAAATGATGTCCTCTTAGAGCAGATTCCTCCTTGAATACCAGGAGAGCCACCGTGTCTCCTCCTAAACCCCATGGAGGGGAAGCTCTGAGGCCATCTGCTCCTCCACCAGCCCTGCCCTCACCTGAAGATGTCCACACAAGAGCTGTTGAACCCTCTGGAGATGAGCTAAACCATCATTCCTGCGCAGACAACTCCAAACACCCCAGGTAGGAGGAAAACATCCCTTTTCTCTAGCAGGGGGGACATCAAGGTCTCCTCCAGCACAACAAATTTCCTCTCCCAAGCCCATCACAAATCTCCCAGCCCCAATTTTTTGGCAGCAATCTCATTCCACCACGAAAGGCCAGCTGAAGAGAGATGAAACCAGGATCTGCCCTTTGATGCCTCAGCCCTATCAAGAGAAATAAATGAACTGATTATTCTGGAGAGGACTTTTCCCCACCCCCTGTTCCTGGTGTCACCTCAGATTATCAAAGCTGCAGGAATTGGGAAAATCTCATTTCCTTGTCACCTTCTCAGCAGCTCCTTGGCTGGCTCTGCTCAGCACAAGGTGTGAAAACAAATTTAGGGTGTTTTTTTAATTTCCAAGCCCAAATTTGTGCTGGGGAAGGATTTTCATCAAGGATTTGATGCCTTCCTGGTCACTTCTACTTCATCTTGGGAGATCTTTCTTTCTGAGTCAAAGCACCAGCACAAAGCTCTTGGGCCTCAAGTCCCAGCCCTCAAATTTCCATTTTAATCAAATTATTCAAGTAGGACCCTCAAGATGGTTCTTTTTTTTGTTCTGCTCCAAGTTCCTGAGACTCAAGGTTGTTGTTCTTCAAGAGAAAGGCTTGAAACAACCTTCTTAGCCCCAGGGAAATCTCCAGAGCTCCACACCTCCAGTCTCTGCTGAAGCTTCACAGCTTTCCCCAGGAGAAGATCAAAGGAGACCCACCATCATTTCTGTTCCATGAGAGCCTCTGGGGAATTCTCCAGCACGAGGGTTTCTCACTGTGCTTTGCCCCTTGGTTGGTGGGGACCTGGATGGTGCTGAGCTCCCATCAGCTCTCCTCTGGAGGTTCCAGGCTGATGACCACAGAAGACCCTGTGCCCCGCCCAGGACCTCTCTACCCCAACACCACAAGTCTACAAGGATGGACTCCAGTGACCTCTTCCCATCCACAGGCAAGAGGGAGGTGATCTCCAGCTTCTCTTTTTGGAATCCCACCTTGGCTGGCCAGCAGGAGAAGACTCATCCAACCTGAGTGAACACCGTGCCCTTGCTGAAGGCCCCACATCCAACCCCTGGTCTCCAGGACATCTCAAACCTGCTTCTGCCAACAGGAGGAGTTGTCCTCCTGTTTGAGGACAACAGAACGTTGTCCTCAAACCCACCACTTCAGTTTCTAGAGGTCTCAGATCCACATCTGCACTCCCCATGTCTTCTCCTCTTGGTTTAGAAGACTGAAGGTGGAGCCAAGTCCTTCATAAAGGTGTCTTCAGAGCCTCCCTTGCTCCAGAATGGTTTGCTCACCACTTTCAATCCCATTTTGCAGTAGATTGCCTCCATCTTCACCTTAACCCACCCAGAAAGCACCACCCTGTGACTGGGGACTTGGTGACCCATCTCCTTGTGCAACCCAACTTCTGGAGGCATCTTTTTAAGCAGTGCTGTTCTATGAATATGCAACACAGCCAGAGGTTTGACTCAAAGCAGAGGAGAACCAGGACTGTGCTCCTCCAATGCCACTTCAGATCCACGTGTCCCTGCCAGCTCTGGCAGATCCTGGCTCCCACTTCAGAAAGTAATGGCTATAACTCCTAAAAAAGAGCTTCAAGACAACTTCAGCTGTCCATCACCCAGATTAAAGATGGATTCACCCACTCACCTCCCTCTTTCTGGCTGTCCCACCTCCCCAACTCCTTGACCATCATGTTTTGGTTGGAGGAGACCATCCAAGTCATCGAGTCCCACCATTAACCCAGCACTAACCACAGGCAATGGCAGGAGCACCAAAGTCACCCTCCTGGAGTCACAGTGTCTGCTCCACCTCACACCCTTGTGACCTGGGCTTTGAAGTTCCCCTTCAGTGGTCACAAAGGAGAAACCTCTACTCATGCATCACTCTTCATCTCCAAAGGAAAAGAGTCAAAATTGGGGGAGTTTCACCCACTTTAAAGTCACCACTGCTCTGTCACGTGAGGTTCAGATCAGTCACAGAAGTTCACAAGTCCCTGGGCAGAAGGAAAAGCCCATCTGGGATGTCTTCTCCTCAGGATAAGAAGAGCAAAGATGACCACCTGCTGTTCAGATCTACCTGGAGAACCCATCTTCACATCTCCCCCCTGTTCCTTGCTGTACTGCAGCAGACTGTTGTGATCTCCACCTTCACAAGGCTCAGCTGGAGCCTCCCTGAGAGAAAAAGCCAAAATATTCCAGCTCCCTTCACCTCCTCCCAACAGACAGGTAATAGATCTCCCAATATATTGATTTACAGACACCTTTGAGCAAGGATTTAATTATTTATGGGCATTGTTTAGTGCTTGAACTACCTGAAGATCATTATTTTCTTACTGGCACTCATTTGGCTCATTAGAGCTCTAATCACTTTAGCCCAGGGAGAGCAAGTAACCTTTGCAATGACTTTACGAGCAGAATTGGTTACTCTGCTGCTAAGCTGAGACTTATCTTACCCCAAAAACTGCACACACAGCACCTTCCACACCCATGAAAGGTCCTCAGCACCCAGCAACCCTCAGCAAGTGGTTCAGAGAATTGTCCTGCTTGAAGAAGACCTTGGAGATCATTGAGTCCAACTGTTAGAACTACCAGGTCACCATCAAACCATGTCCCTCAGCACATCTCCAGGGCTTGGAAACCCCTCCAGGGGTGGGGACTCCTGTCAGGAGCTGTGCAGAGCCAGAAGGTCTCCCCTGAGCCTCCTTTGCTCCAGGCTCAGCACCCCCAGCTCCCTCAGCTGCTCCTCCCCACACTTGGCCTCTAGACCCTTCCCCAGCAGCTTCGTTGCCCTTAACACTGTAGTTAACTCACATTTTTCTTCAAAAGAAGAGAAAAAAGAAGGAACCCAACCAGCTCCTTCATTAACAGGAATGACTCTTTCCAGCTAATTAAGAGGAAACTTCCCCCTTGTCATCCCCCAAGTGATCAAACTGGTGGTTTCTTTTCAAACAAATCTTCACTGAAGGCAAAAAAATCCAAGTTGACACCAGTTAAATAATAAAAAAAGAGTTCAAGGGAGTGATTTAAAGCATCCAAAGTGCTTCAAATATTTCCTAGAGTGAGAAGTAGGAAGAGACAACTGGGCAAGGACTTCAGAGGCCATTTTAGGGAACATCAGAAGAAGATGATTGAGATTTTCTGTGAAGAGTCTTGCTGCTCTATTTATGAAATTGCTATTTTCAGAAGTATCCAGAAAACCATCTGAGCTCTGGATGCTGAGAGCAACAAGCTTGTCTCTAGCTGAAGATCATGTTGGACCTTCTGGATATTGGAGAAACAAGTCTCCAGAAGAGTTTTCACAAGCTGAGGGAGGGAAGAAATGGGAAGATTTTCATTTAGAAGAGCAGGGGTATGAAGTGGAAGAGAAATTGGATCTCATGCTGTAGGAAACATGACCTAAAATCATCAAGGGAACCATAAAGCCCCTTTAAAAGTCTGGAGGGGAGCCCAGTAAAACCAGTAGCCAGCAGCACCACTCCCCATCCTACTTCCCAGCTTGTGTGGCACAACCCTGGGCAAGGAGAAATCTAAAGTATATATTGAATATCAAATATTTATGTTGATTCAGACACCACCAACTCCTCTGGAAGCCACAGAAGGAGGATTGAAGAGAGAAGCTCTCTGCATCTCCAAATCCCATTAGTCCAATAAAAAACCAGTTGGGAATGAATTCAGAATCCAGCTCCCAAAGTGGTTGGGTGTAAAAAAAATGCTGATTTGTGTCCCCCCTTGTTTCCTTCAGCTGAAGGTGACATTCATCCTGTCACCAGCCTGGGGCTGCTCCCCACCACAGCTCCATGAATAAATCATCTCTGGGAGCTCTGAGGGAATCTGAAGCCTGAGGAGGGGGTTCATAAAACTCTTCTTTGAATAAAAGGGGGGAGGAGAAATGGCCCAGAAATATCTGGAAGCTGAAAATGATGCAAGCTAGTAAAAAAAATAAGGTAGAACTGGTGGTTTTCTGGCTGAGAAAATAAGGTGGAGTTGAAGAGCAGAAGGGAAGAGTGCCAAATTTTGGAGGAAAAAGCAGCAGGATGAGGATATGTGGAGCCTCAGGGCATTGCTGAGGCTCTTCTGGCCTCATCCCCACATGGGGAACTATCTGCTACCTCTTTTCTTTGGCCATGTCCCTCTGCCCTGACCCCCTCATGGCTCACCACTGAGTTACCACCAGCAGGTGAAGCTCAAGAAGACACAGAAGTGGGCTACACACAACAAATGTTCCTGCTTGGACTGTTTCTGTCCATGAATGAGCTTCCAACTCCAAGTATCTCATGCTAGAAAGACTTCTTTCCATGCTGCTCATGAAAAAAAGGAGTTTCTCACCTCCATCAGCTGTATTTTTGGAAGTTTTCATTGCAGGGCTCAGGTTTTTCACCTCTTCAACACTGGAAGGGGTTCTTTCAAAGTTCTCTTTGTGTGACAACACGATTTATCTTCAACACCCAATTCTGTTTCCCCTGGTTTTGATGAAGAGTTTCTTGAAGGGATAGTTCCAACAATGACCTCCTGCAACCAGGAGTGCTGGTAACATCTTCTGGTCCCCTGCTCCAACAAGAAGCTCCTGTAGCAGCTGATGGGAAAGCTCAGTGGTGAGAGCTATTACAGATGGTTACAAGCATCTCCTTCATCTGCAAGACTCTAACAGTCTAAGAGGTGATTAACTGCTCGTTAATTAACCATTCATTAACCCTTTGTGAAGTACCTGCTCACAGGAACTCTGGATTAAGTGCCACCAGCTCTCATGGGGCTTTCAGTGATGCCACTGAGCAATGAAGTGAAGCCTCCCCATCCATCTCCTCTGTGTGGTGCCTTCAAAGCATCATTTTACCCCAGTTGGTGTCCAAGGATGATGATTTGGACTCCACCATTCCTCCCTGCTGATGAGATGTTGGGTCTTCCCAGCTCTTGAAGAAGACCAGCAGCACCATAGAGCCAGTTCCCAGCCAATGAGGATCTCACCTCCCTGGTGTTTGTGGACTTTAGAACCTCTGGACTTGGCAGTGTTGGGTTAACTGTTGCTCTTGAGGAGCTCCAAGGTCTTTTCCAACCTAAACAGTTCTATTGCTGGGTGCCTCCTGGGAACCAGCTCATGAAGAGATGCCCAAAGAGAAATGGAAAGAGGAAGAATAAGAGATTAAACCATCCCAGTGGACATTGGAGTCTTCTCACCAGCTTGCTGGGAACTGACTTGGCATCCTCCATGAAACATGAAGATCTCCCCCTCTGGCTCCAGATGTTTGGCCCCAGGAGATGAAGGTTATTACAAGAGACCCCTCCAAGCCCAGCAGCATTACAAAGGTTAGAGGGGCAAACAGTTTATTCCAACCCATTAACCACCAAAAAAAGTCCTTAAGCTCCACCATGGACCACTTTTTTCAGCTCTTATTGGAGAATCTCAGAACCACAGAACCATTTCTTTTAGAAGGGACCTTGAAGATCATCATCATCATTCAAGGTCAGGCTTGATCAGCCTGCTCTGGTTGAAGATACCCCTGCTCCCTGCAGGAGGGTTGGATCAGATGACTTTTGAAGGTCCCAAACCATCTGATGATGCTACCCAAAAGGGATAAAGAGATTTAAGAGATGTTTTCTTCATCTGAGTCCTTCCCAGATTTACTGAATGTTGGAATTACTCCTTGAGCAACCAGCCTGAAGGCAACAACTCTGCCTGCACCACCCCAAACTAGGGGAGAGAAGACCCCCCCCACCTCCCAGGCAGCAGTGGGGTGGGTGAAGCCTTCTCCAGGAAACATCCATCAGCTCTGGCTCTACACTGGTGAGGGCTTTGGACACCACTGCTGGACACAAACAGCTCCACAACCCAAAATTCATGGTGCCCCGTGGTCAAGAAGAGGATTTGAGCTGATGGAGGCTGTTGCCTCAGTGTTTATGGTCTTTGAAGCCTCCCAGATGCACATCAAGCCACCCCTGAACTCAGCATTACTTCTGCCTCAGTGAAGTGTCTCTAAAATCTGCTTCACCTCCCCAACGTGCAGAGCCAGCCCATATGTCTTCTCAGAAGCTGAGACTTCAGAAGACCCTCTAAAAAGATTTCTCTGGCTCTGATTTCTGGTCTTCAACACTTTCATCTTGAAAACTTCAGAAGGAGAGAAGAAAAGAGAGCAGCTATCCTCACACAAACCACCCCCAATCTGGTCAGGAATCACAAAATCCAACTTAATCCTCTGCTGGGCTACAACTAGTAGCAAAATAGATGTTTTCAGGTAGACACCACGTGGATTTTGGGGTCTCCATCCATCCCCAGGATCAATACCACGTTGCTTCCATGGAAAACCATCATCTAGAAACAGATCCCAGCAGGTCTAACAGGCCCAAATCCCAAATATCCCACTTCTCACCAAGAGCTGATCCCTTCCCCTCCTCCCTTCCCAAAACTTTTGAACCTGTTGGCTGCTTCCAACAAGTCTGAGCTGTAGGATCTTTTTCTCCTACAGCTTTCAAAGAGAAGAGCAGCTTCCTAAGCCACGAGGAGCTGGAGAACCTCAAGGCTGAGCTACCAAACACACATGGACCTGTTTGCACCTGGGAACATCCAGAGGGGATGCCCACCACAGGAGTGACCTCCAGGTTACCTTGGTGGAGCAGGTCAGGGTAGAGATGTTCCCCAGAGGAGACCTTCCTGCTGCTCTCCCCACTGAATCCAAAGTCTGTGGTTAGAAACATGGGCAAAAATTGGGGGGAAAAAAAGGAATATATGGTCCAAAAGAGCAGGACAGGCTGAGAACATTGAGCAGGGAGGGTGGACACGTGGAAGCACACGGGTCACTGGGCTGGTGCTGGCTCTTGATAATGCCCAAAATCAAGAGGCATCTAGTAGAACCTTCTTCTGCACCAGCTCGTTGTGTTGAACGAGGTGGAACAATCAAACACTTCCCACTCTGAGTAGATACTAGAGGTAGAAGAGTAACAAACTCCAGGGTCTGGCTGGGAGAAGGGTGAAGAAGCAGCCCAGGACAGTCAGTGAGTGAGGGAATGTCCTGAGGGCAGGGCAGCCCAACTGCCAGAGGGTAAAGAAGGGTCTCCAATATCCAACAACCCCACCTGAGGGACCATGTGAGGATTGGGACCATGCTGCAGGGAAAGGGACTCTGAAGAATAACAGTTGAGGAAAGGATCCAGAGCTTTACACTCACATTAAAGGGTTATCATCAATCCTTTGGGCAGAAAAAGCTCTAAAATTGTAGAATTAGGGTCTGCAAGGCAGAGCAACCACCTGCCCTACAGCCAAACTCCTCCAAGTGGGGCCATCAACACCCACCACGAGGTTACACCATTATTAGTTTGAACTATGCTACTTCACATCATGGTTGGGTTGGAAGGGACCTTGAAGATCACTTTGTTCCAACCCCCAGCCATGGGCAGGGACATCTACCAGCTAGAGCAGGTTGCTCCAAGCTCCATCCAACCTGGTCTGGGACACCTCCAGGGATGGAGCATCCACAGCTTCCCTGGGCAACCTGGGCCAGGGTCTCACCACCCTCACAGTGAAGAACTTCTTCCTCATTTCTCATCTAAATCAACTCTAAGGTTGACAAGAAACCACAGAAGCTGAACATCTATGACCAAAATAGACATTTGAAGCCTATTTTCCATCTAATAACTTCCCCCAAACTCTAAAGTGACTTTATTTTAAGACTTTCAACTCATGAATGAGCTTCACACTGGAAACATCACCCAGCAATGCAACTAAAACCCATTTCTCAGTGAAGATACAAATACACCATCAACCCTGATGCTCACCTTCAAACCACAACATGAAAGGGCAATAAAAAAGCCTCTCAAGTATTTAAAGATTCAATCTTTGAGGGGGTTTATTCTTGCCCATGGCAAGAGTTCTCCATTCTTGAAAGACTCCTTTAGGATGAAAGCTCCTCCACGAGGCAAGGAGAAGATCTAAGCTTTCAGAGAGATGAAGAACTCTTCCAGAATAAAATGTAGGTCCTCAGTTGTCAGAGCAAGCAATTAAAGCAAGGAACCTGCCACAGGGCTTTCAATAAAATTAAGGCTTGCTGGCAGTTGTTAATATTTCCCCTTTTAGATCCTCATGGGCATTGTCAACCCTTGATGGACCAAGACAGCTCTGGAGAAACGAGGAGAATAACCAAGGTTGGGGAAAAAAATGATCCCATCAAAACATTGGCTCTGGAGAACATTAGATTTGACTAAATCTATTTCTTCTGTGAGTAAAGAACCACTTTTATTCAGAAATGATATTAAAATGTTTCAAAAACACTCAGGAAAGCAGAGGACTGAACTAAACTGGCTCATGGAGCAGTTGGTTGATGGTTGCAATGATATCTACCATGCTCTTCAGGGGTCTAGAGGCCAAGTGTGGGGAAGAGCAGCTGAGGGAGCTGGGGGTGCTGAGCCTGGAGCAAAGGAGGCTCAGGGGAGACCTTCTGGAGGTCCTGCCTCCAGAAGTTTTGAGCCAGGTGGAGGTTGGACACTTCTCCCAAGGTACAAGGGATAGGAGAAGAAGAAAGAGCCTCAGGTTGCCCCAGGGGAGGTTGAGGTTGGCCCTGAGGAGCAATGTCTCCCTGGCAAGGGCTGTGCAGGGCTGTGCCAGGCTGCCCAGGGCAGTGGTGGAGTCCCCACCCCTGGAGGGGTTTCCAAGCCCTGGAGATGTGGGGTGAGGGACACAGGGCAGTGGGGACCTGGCAGTGCAACTTGGACATCTTCTCAGCAAACCAGTAGAAGGCATCTTGCCTGTGGAACCCAGCACTGATTCCTTTTGACAATTACCCATTGGAGCTCCAACAGAAAGGTTCCTTTAGAATCTTTATAATTAAAGACCTTGAAGAACATCTAGTTCCATACCTCCTGCCATGGGCAGGGCCACCTCCCACTAGAGCAGGTTGCTCCAAGCCCCATCCAACATGGTCTGGGACACCTCCAGGGATGATGGAGCATCCACAGCTTCCCTGGGCAACCTGGGCCAGGGTCTCACCACCCTCAGAGGGAAGAACTTCACATCTAAATCTCTCCTCTTCCAGTTTGAACCCATCACCCCACGTCCTATCACTACAAGCCCTTGTAGAAATCCCTCCCCATCTTTCTTCCAAGCCCCCTTCAGATACTGGAAGGCCAAGAGAAGGTCTCTCCAGAGCCTGGAGTCAACTAGATCTTGACCACTTCATTCTTCTTGACCATCAAGAGTCTAAACCTCAGTGATTCACTGTCCAGCCCCCATGCTGGAGCTGCTCAGAGATTCATCAGGGTCTCACCACCCTCAGAGTGAGGAACTTCTTCCTTCTTTCTAAGCTACATCTCCCCTCTTCCAGTCTGAAGCCACCACCCCTTGTCCTACCACCGCCAGCCCTTGTAAGAAGTCCCTCCCCACCTTTCCTGTAGGCTCCTAGAAGGCCACCACAAGGCTGGAATTTATTATAAACTCTTTTTTATAGATATATCTTAAAAAACCCCAACTTTTTTAGCCAACCACACCACTGTGGTCATCCACCATCAGAAGACAGTGGTTGGTTGCAGTTGGGCTCCACAACCACCCCTCCTGAGTCCTGCTGGTGGCCCTAACGTCCACCACCCACCTTGGGGATCCAGGAGCCCCTTCCCCAGCAGGAAGTGCAGGGGAGAGCTGTAGCACCCCAAAGCATTAGTGGCCATGGCAACCAGAAGCCAACGACCTTTGGGTTGGGTTCCTCACAGCATCAGATGGAGATTTCTGCCTGGGGAGGAAAAACTGGGGCAAGTCCCACGTTGGGCTCCAAGAGGTTTCTCAGACAGGAAGGTCATCGTGGAGGTTTTTGGGCCATGCTGAGGAGGATGAGGAAGGGTTGTTATGTAACAGGATGAGCTTTTAGCTACTAATATATAAAAAAACCCAGAAAATAGTAATAAAAAGGAAAAAATAAATCCCCTTAAACCCTTAAACTTGGAGCTCAAAGCCCAGAGTCCACCAAAGGCTGGGAGAAGTGATGGGCATGAGGACTTGGAGGGGATTTTTGTTGCTGGAGCAAGTCCTCTCCCTCCCTGTGATACCTCCAGCTCATGAACACGACCATGTCAGGTCACCCTGACCCATCTGGCTGGAGAAGCAGCATGGATGCCACCACCAGGGTGCTGATGGAGCCTGGTGCCTCCAGGATGAGGGATCTCACCAACGTCTAAAGGGGCAAGAGGCTGGGGCCAGACTCTGGTCAGTGGTGCCCAGGGACAGGACAAGGGGCAACGGGCACCAACTGGGACCCAGGAGGTGCCACCTGAGCAGGAGGAGAAACTTCTTTGGGGTGAGGGTGCAGAGCCTGGAGCAGCTGCCCAGAGAGGCTGTGGAGTCTCCTGCTCTGGAGAGATCCCAAACCCACCTGGCTGTGACCCTGGGTGAGCTGCTGGAGCAGGGGGGGTTGGAGGAGATGATCTCCAGAGGTCCCTTCCCATCCCACCATTCTGGGGTTCTGTTTCTCATTCAGTTTGACTCCTTGTTTCAGTGTACAAGAGGAACATATCAACAGTTTAACCTCAGTTCCTCCACAGCCACAACCTTCTGCTCTCCAAGGCCCTGGCCAAGGTCCATGGATGTTCCTGAAGGCCACTGAGGAGCCCAGGCAGCGTGGAGCTGAAACCCCCAATGTCCCACCAGGTCTTGGCTCCGTGAAGCAGCCACTGGGGTTTCTTATGGAAGGAAAGGTCCCTGGGGACAAAGTGACAGTGTTGGGAGGAGGGAGGGGGAGCTCTGGAAGTGGCAGAGCCTGCAGGGCAGCCCAGTGCTGTGCCTGGAGATCACGTTGGCAGCCCAAAAAAAATGAGGCTGGCTGCTTTGGAGGCTTTTTTTGGTGTGCTCTCTGAGGTGGTGTATGGATGAAGTTGGATAAAAGCTCTTCTGCCACCGTTTGAGATCCTCTGAGAATCACAGGGGTTGGAAGGGACCTCTGGAGATGATCTCCTCCAACCCCCCTGCTCCAGCAGGTCACCCAGGGTCACAGCCAGGTGGGTTTGGGATCTCTCCAGAGCAGGAGACTCCACAGCCTCTCTGGGCATCCACCCTCACCCCAAAGAAGTTTCTCCTCCTGCTTCAGGTGGCACCTCCTGGGTTCCAGTTGGTGCCCGTTGCTGGGCACCAGTGACAAGAGTTTGGCCCCAGCTCTTCACTCCCACCCTTTGGCTGCTGCTCAGCACTGAAGGCCAAAAAAAGCAGCTTTTACTTCTTCTTCAGTGGGGTTTGGAGGTAGAGAAACCTGGAGATGCTCTGCCCAGTGCCACCACGGGGTGTGAAACCTCCTTCATGAGGCACACAGTGCTTCCCACCAGCAAGGGTTGTACAGAAGGGTCCTCCCAGCACACCAACATTACCAACATCAGACCAACATCACATGGAATCACTTTGGTTGGGATC
>NW_008602135.1:65169-83156 GCF_000691845.1 Merops nubicus | reverse complement strand
TTCTCTGTGCTGACCACGTGGGACTTGTGGGGTTGTCAGTGAGTGTGTGGCACATGTAGAGGCCACAGGATTTGTTTGTAAATGCAGATTTGAAATTTAGCTGTTTACACAGTGCTTCTTGGAGTCAGAGCTCAAAATACAGAGTAACTTTCATCCTTGAGAGCTTGTAGAAGTTTTTCCTCGTTGTCTTCACCTTCCAGAGTCTCTGTAAGAGTTGAAACTAGAGTTCTTAATTTATTTTGCTAGTAGGGATTGGCTAATAATTAAGGACATCCCATGGAGAACCTGTAACTTATTTGTATATCTGTCCTTCCATGTTTAAAACCAAGTCAAGAAACTAATGAGGTTACAAAAATATTGCTGATCCTGAAGCAAATACAGTTGGAGAACATATGCTTTGGTTTTACATTTCTGCCTCTAAAAGGTGACATGGTCCGTGTTTGTCATTTAATTTAACATTCTATATATTTTTAAACGGCTCTATGATTTGAAATCTCCAGATGCCATGCTTCATACTAAATGAGGTTGACAGTTTGGTGATGTGGAAGGCCATTATCTCACCTTTGTGCTTCTAAACTATAGCCACTTGCCTTTGCCTGTTCATAATGCATTTACTGCATTACAGCGTAGGAATTTTTAACACCTATTGAAAGCATTAATTAGGTATGCATACTGATGGGCACTTTAAGATAAGTGAAAAGCAAGAGCTGATGCTGTGCTTCATATGTCTCCCATTGCTTGTACTGGGGATTCAGTAAAGGACTGATGAGCTCCAGTGATAAATGCTGACTGGGATACTCTCTATTACATATTGCCTTACTTTCAGAATTCACAGTGAACAAAAATTATCTGTATTAATTGCCTTGTACTTCAGTGGTATCTTTAGCACGCCACAGAAAAGCGAGTCCAAGGTGGTCACGTGCCAGTGGTGGAGTTCCTGAGGTGACTGGGGTAACCAGTATGAGCTGGACATCTCAACCACGCAGTGGGAAGACCACTGGACTTTCACACATGCCATAGAGTCTTTTCACTAAATGCTGTGGTCAGTCAAGGTGATTAATTTATCCTAGAAGAATATGATTTGATAAAAAAAGTTATATAAATACCAGGATTGTAGAAGTTTATCTTGATGTCAATTTACTCAGAAATGTTACTCACATTTTTAAGTAGATTTATTGATATTGCATGTTCTCTGCCAATGTTTAGTAATTAGTGAAACAGTTTTGTGTGTTTTCACAATTTTCTGTTAATGTAAAAGCACCAGCACGAAGTCATAGCTGCCAAGAATGAAAAGTTTAAAAGAAAAAACTCGAAGAGGAGAGGTTCCATCTTGCTGTTTAGGGATCGATACAGTCCCATTCCCATGAAATCCCTTTAAGAATGTTCAAATTCCATGTGTTTTGTCCTTTTAAAGGGAAAATTATTTCATTTCCTCAGATTATTGTGGTGTAATTTCAGAGGGGAAGGAGTAGAAATAACATCCCTCTTTTCCCCAGCTGTGCTCAGGCAGTGGATCCCAGGCTGCCCCTGACCACTGTCAAGCTGTGCTGTCCCCTGGTAGTCACCCAGATGCCAATGCCATGTCCACGTGCAATCTGAAACAGATTACAGCTCCCATCTCCCCGTCCTCAGCCGGCAGCTCTGTCTGTTCCCCGCCGAGACACACGGCGTGTATTGATAAACAGCTCTGAATGGCTCCGTGGCTGCCAACTGTTGCTATCTATAAACCAATAAACCAAAATTCAGACTTTTGTATCCTGTTATCATTGTCCTGAGTCAGCAGGTCTTGAATAGAATCATTTTTCTATAAACTTGGAAAATGGATAATCATTACTTGGACTGCTAAAGTTCAGTAATACAAGAATAAGTCATAAATATGTCACTTGTATCATAAAAGCTAACCAGTTAGAAACTCTCCCTCTTGTCTAATCTGGCCTCCCATTCCTTTGATCACCATTTTTGCCTCTTTCTCAGCACCACAGCTAACTTCTTAGTTTTCCACGTTTTCCTGTACCATTGTGACAGTGTTCTGCTGCAGATTACAGCTGTGCTTAGGCACCATAAGGTTTATATGATTAGTCAGCATTTGGTTTCCATATATAGCCAAAGTACGTCTGGAGAAAATATTCTTATACATATTTCCAGGCAATAGGATCAAAGACCTCTCTAGGTTCTCAATTTTAATTTATCTCTTCTTGCTTGCTGTTTAAGGAACATCAAAAAGAACCCGTGTTTGCAGGAGGGAAGGGAGCCTTGGCTGTGTGGCTTTGGGAGCTCGTTCTTCAAACCCTGGCCCTTCTTCCTCCATAGCATTGTCGAGCTGTGAACTTTGGGGTTGGTGCCTACATGTTTCTGTCCAGGTGTTGACTCCTTCCTTTTCTCGAATCTGTGACCTCTCCCATTCTTGTTTCCTTGATACTCAGAATTACCCCTTGTCTCCATCAGTCCAGTGGCAGCTGCTGAGCACATCTCCCTCCTTTGTCACAGCGTTTGCTGTAGGATTTTTTGGCAGTTACCAGACCTCTCTTTGTACTCGTAATACCTCTCCATATCTGTTTCTACACAAGAAGCTCATCCTCAAGGTGCCAACTCTCAAAACAAGCAGGACATTTCTGAAGCTCTGCATCTGCCATCGTGTCCACCAGAAACATGATATCTAAAAGCTTTGAATTACATCTGTGTAAGAAGTTCTGTGCCTAATTTTCTAGTATCCTATTAGGTGCTGTATTTATGTCAGTATCTCTTGTAGCTGAATTAGATGCTTTTTCTGTGTCTTTCATTAGATTCTTCCAGCAACAGTTTGTCAACTTTTATATTTTTGCAGTGCAGAGCAGTGTGGGTGCTGCTGGAGGCAGCCGTGGGGAATCAGCATGAGGGAGTAAGCTGTGTATACCTTAAGTATACAAATCTGTGTAACATTTTTGTATGAGGAAATTTTCCAAAATACTAGCAAGTGTGGTAAGCCAAGACATTTGAGACCTTCTTGCATCACATTTTTCGAAAGACCTTTTTTCTGCTGATAGAAGATCTGCATTAAAAAAAAAAAAAAAACATAATTAGTTTGATTTCAGTCATCTACTCAACATTTCTAAGCCACTTGCCAAATGATCCCAGGTGTGGGATTGCAGCAGGTAATTTCCTGTGCTGTATTTGTGCGGATGATTTTCTGTGTTAGAAGATGATATCGGCTCACCTGGCCTCTCGGTGACAGAGAAATCCTTTGTTTATTCATTTAGTAGGCAGATTAACCCTAATGAATATGGCTTCCTGGAAATAGATACAGGGGACAATAGCAAAGTGAGGAGTGGGGAGAAATGGGGCAAATTCCCTTTTCTTTCTTCACTTTTAAATAATGGTATCTTTCATAGCAGGGTGTTTTAAATCAGAAAGGAACGCAAAATATGTCAACCAGAAAATCTTGATTTTAAACAAAATCTTTTCTTTTCTGGTTCAGAGAGGTATGGGGGCTTTCTTAGTAAGTCTGGTACATTTTTGCCCTATTGAATCTCTTTAAATGCTTTGTCCTGTCAAAAAGTAGGATAATGTGGGCATCTGTGATACTTGCACTGCCTGGCACTTAGTCCTCATAGCTGGAGGACCTTGGTGTGTGTTCTCTGTGGTTAATCTTCACTGGTTTAGAATATAGTTTATTATTATTATTTCTGTGACTTATGGGTTCTTGGTGTAACCGTCCTTGAAATGGGTCATAAATTGTACTAAGCAACCAGAAGGAGGCTTAATGGCTGAAATAATTTCATTCTATTCCTTTTGTTTCATGGGAGTAAAACTGGAGTGTCGTGTTAAGGTGTACATTGTGTTTGTTATCTGAGTACCTGTATTATAAAAGATGACAACGTTTGTACAAGTGCTAGGCTGCAGGCTTTTTTCAGTCATTCTCTTATCTTGAACTGGCTCAGCTTCAGGAAAGCATTGAAAACAGAACCATTTCTTGTGTTCCCATTGCATGATGTTTGCAAGCGTTGGGCATGGGGTCTGTATGAGCTTTATGAAAGCCTGTACCATAATCACTCCAATTTCAGTAAATGAGGAGTAATTTTTCAGATGTTCTTGACATGACATTGGACTGTTTGTAACGCAGTGTAAGAATCTGCCTGGAGAAGTAGTGGAGGTGAATCCAAAGCCCTAAGAAACTGAGGGAAAGATGGTCATTGACTTTAGGGATATAAATCAGGCTCATCATGGTATTACATGCAGTTCTGCCGCAGTATCGTTCAGTTTATGTTTGAACAGCATGAATAAATTAACTTATTCAGGCTCAAAGAGGGAATAATGTCATGGTGAATTAAGTTGTGTATATGTTAGTATTTATGTATTTTTTAATGCATACACATATTAAATAGTACTTTAAATTATGGGAAAATGTTTTAGTTGACTAGCTCGGATCACTGTTGTAAGCTACTAGTTGAAGTGTGGACATAAGTACAATGAATGGTTTTGCTGAGTTTGAGAGGGGAACAATTTCTTGCATTTTTATGTGACTGGTACTCGAGATACATTATTCCCAAGACATGGATGTGTAGACACAGATGTGAAAATCTCTTAACTTCCAACCAAACTTTTCCAGATCTTATCACTATAATTTATTCTTTACTCTCTGTAGACTAGAAAAATGTCTTCTTTCACATAACTTTATACATTGGAGGAAAAGGAAAGTTCTCTTCTACCACATGGTAAGTGTTGAAGATGGGATACTGTTGGCTTTAGCATGCTGACTTTTGTAGTTGCCTGTAAAAACTCTAGAGTTTCAGAAGGGAAGCAAAAAGCCCTGGAATTTACCTTTCCACAAAGAATAAGTTTCCATTCTTTCTTAGTTACATTGCTGACAGTATAAATGTGCAGGAGCTGATAATTTTTTTAAAGTGTACATTTATGCATGGGGATGTGTATGTGTATCAGACAGCAATAAATTATAAATGAATTTGTTTGCTTTGTATGGAGATTGTTTTATCCTTCTTAAAGCTACTATTTATATAACCTTTAACCAAACAGAGAGTAGCCAAAGTGTTTTTGAGAGCGAGAATTGTTTTTCTGGCTGGTGTGTGTAACAAGTTAATTCCCCGCAATGGAGCGGTGCAGCGTGCGCTCGCCCTGTGCCGTGACTCGCCACCACCTCATGCTGACAATTTGCCAGAGATGTATTTTTTTTTCCCCCCTGCATGTGAAAGCTCAAAATAGATACGTGTCACATTAGGTATCATTAAAATAGAGCTTGTGATAACTAAATAATAAACTGAGTGGTACCTAATTACTTTCAAAAGATGTTGACACAGTTGCAAAAGAACGTCGCGGATTTGCCTTGTGGAGCACTGTGGACTGTCTGTGTGAGTGGGGCTTTTTTTTCCATTTAGTGAAAACCAAAGGACAACAGTCATTATACGATTCTGTACTTTAAGTATTTTCATAATCCAACATAAATTGGCCCACCCAAGGATTATGTCTGTCTTATAAGGATGTGTTTATATAGTCATTGGGTGAAAGATTGCAGAAGTTGAACCACTAGTTTTGAAAGTCGAGCCAGACCAGGAAAAATCAGGATACAATTTGGCACTTATGGAGACTAAATGATTTCCTTTTTAGCTGCTGATTTCTACTGGGAAATGTATCCTTGGACTGAAAATTGCATCCGGAAAAATGTTTATGTAGTGTTTTTCAAATGACTGATTATTCCTCTAACCTTTAACACGCACTGTGTGTGATTTTTCTTCCTTATTAACTCTTTCACAACCAAATGAATGATTTCCTTCACTGTAAATAAAATTAAGTACGTATTTCAACTCACGTAATATTTTAATGTAGCAATAATGCAGATGAAGACAAGCCAGGGATTTTATTGAGTCACTAGCACAGGGAAATCCAGGTCATCTCTTCTGTCAGGCTTTCCTGGAAGAAAAGTATCCTGCTGTGACAGTGAGGCAGACAGAGCAAACTAGCTTTTTATACTGAGTACTGCAGAGAAGGAGGAGAAAAATGTTCTTAACATACCATTAGATGCAGTTTTCTTCCAACCAGAGATTTCCCCAAGGCATGTGTCTGAGGTAGAGGGACCATGCTGCCAACTACTGGCTGTTACTGCTGAATACAGTGAATTAATTCATTGTAGTCTTGGGGTTTGTCTGCAGGGGAATTGATTCCTGCAGCTAGAACAGAGTAAGCACTTTCAGAGTAGCTCCACAGATGCACACTCTGTCTGGAGTTAGTGTTTTCAGTGGTGTTGTTGTCTCACAAAGACATACCATAATTCACTCCAGTGACGCCGGTCAGTGTCCTCATGTAGAACATCTTTGTGAGGTGTCTTTTCTTGCCTCCAGAACCTCCTGGGTGCAGGATGTGGGTTTGCAGACGGGCTGTGGAACTCTCAGCCTGGGCGGGAGCCTGACCATACTCCCGTTAGCTGAGCGAGGAAGCTGCAGGCGACCTTGTAAACATCCCAGAGTAGGATGTAGCTCTTTAAAAGGCATTTGAGATGATCCTACATCGAGTGGAACACACGGTAACAAATCAGTGAGTCTGAAACCATAGTTTCCATTTTGGCAGAGCTGTCTGTAAGTTATGGTTGGTGTTTTCCTATGTAGAAACATGCAGAAATTCAAGATTGATTCATCTAGTTTCTGTTAAAAGTATCACCCAGCCTATCACAAGTAATGTACTCAGAGTGGAAAGGGGGACAGAGGAAAAGCGTAGCAAGAATAGTGTTATAATCACTGCTCCTGGTGGCCTCGTCCAAAAGGACAGAGAGGAAGCAGAGTTGGAAAGAAATGAAATTCCAGCCCTGTCAGTCCTGATGGATTCATGCAAAGATGTCCACTTCTCCACAGCTTCCTGGGGCCCTGTGCTGGTAGCAGCACTGGTCAACAGGGCGATCTGTCTGTCCTTCTGACACCAGCTGTGGGATTAGATCTATTCCTTGTGGCAGTAGTGCTGGTCATTCTTGGCATGGTGGGGGTAAAGGGAAGTGCCTAGCAGCTACGATTTTCTTTCATCTCTTCTTCCAATCCTTTTTGATCGTTTTCTCCTGTGAAGTTTTGTTGTTGTGCAGTTTGGGGAAGATCTGTCTTTATAAGCAAAGGGGATGTGTCCCTGCTTACCTCGGATGGCTTTTCTCAGGAGCAGCGATTCTCAGGCAGTCTCTTTCATTTGGGATAGTAATGGGTTTAGGAAATTATTAGGATGTTAACAGTCAGACGTCTTTTAACTACCTATCGGTGGAGTGAAATTTGGCAGCTGACAGAGGAACCTCGCGTTTTATTTCTAAAGTCTAAATAACTTGACAGCTGCACAGAGTCCCTTGAATTTATGAGATCTGAATGTTGGGGTTTGGGGTTTTATTTCATGTGGAACCCAGCAGAGTCTCTGACGGAAACTGTTGACCCTTCTTTGTGCTGTTTCTTTACTGTCTCGTCAAACATCTGGAAAACAGCATGTTTGCAGTCATTTCACAACATAATTTTGCATTTACATCATGTGTTATCTGGTAAAAGTTTTCTTGGTTTTTCAAGGAGGAAAGAAAAAAAAAAAAAAGGAGAAGAAAAATCAGCAACTCGAAGGCTGCCATAAGGTCAAGTGGTGACGGTGGATGCTGCCTGTACTAAACATATGTTTAGCTCAGAAAATCTCAGACAGTTCCCAAAAATTTGGTAACCATTATAGTACTTCCTAAGTCAGTTCCGGATGTCAGGCCCTAGGTGGAGGGGGAAGGGGCCGCGCCGTGTTTTCTACGGCTTTCCAGGAAGGGGATTTAGCCTGGCAGCTGATGCAGCCGAGCAGCACAGCACGCAAGGCAGAGCTAGACAGGAAACGCTTCTGAAAGTGCTGTTTGGAGAGAGGATCATGAGATCAGGCAAGGAGCTGTGAACTTTACATGCAACCAAGGCCAGATAGCATTGCACTAGCCACCTGAGGGCTTAGAAATAAGAAAGGAAATTAAAGGATCATTTAAGTGGAGTGGGACCAGACAAGTTAAATGACAATTTTCATCTTTGAGAAAGGAACACTGAAGTATATTGAATTCTTTGAAGTAAAGGAGCACGATTGATGTAGAGAATACTTTTGTTACATTCCATGCTCTGGTTTAGCAGCTCTTCTAATATAACCCATCTCTAACTTTACTGAACCACCTATTTATAGCGCTCAAAAGTTCTGACTTTCAAGCAGATCGTGTCTCCATAAACTGAACACTTTTAATACTTTTAATCATCTGAAATTAGCTACTTGGATAACCTGCTAATTATGCTTATTAATTAATATGCATTTTGACTTTTGAAGCTATTTACTTGTATTTTGATTAATATGAAGTAGTAGAAGTTTTTATGTTCCTTGTGGTAACCCCTTTAAGGATAATAAGCCTGGGTGTGATCTGAGAACCCTTCAGAAGTTTGTGATGAGTTAATAGCATCAGTTATACCTCCTTCCTCCCCCTCTGTTTGGTGTTCAGGATTAAACCTTTAGTCCAAAGCTGTCCTGTCCCAGTGGTGCTCTCTGTGGCTTTGTGAATAACTTGGTGGAGATCATGCACAAAGCAATACAGGTCCTGAGGAAGCCAGTTGATAACCTGACAGAGTGGGACACTTGCAAAGCAGTGAAGCTACTGATGCTAAAGCACAGGACCATTATCCTTTCTTAATCTGAATCAGAGTTAAACCCAGAATCCAAAGCTGTGTTATAACTGCCACTGTATGAGACCCAGAAGCTGACTTAGCTAAGGCCATACATTCTGCCATAGAAATTCAGAACAGTGAAGCACATGCAAGAGACCTCAAAATTTGGGCCACATAGGACCATTTGCAGGTGTCTTTTACCTCCCAGCTATAACTGAATCTCTTCTACATTTTATATAGTCCAAACCTCCAAGGAAAAAAAAGGTAGACAACAGTAAATAATTCTGGTGTGTTGGTTTAGGACTGTAGAAGGTTTTTCTACAGTAATGCTCCATTTCAGTGCTGGAGTCTGCTCGCTGGACGGATGTGATTTCTGGACCTTCATGAGCTTTGGAAGTAGTAACAGTGGAAGATTCTTCTTTTTTCTGTGATCTTTCCATGTATGGCCATAATTGCTTTATCTGCATGGGCCAGGTTTCCAGGTACCATAGAGATGAGTCTTAACAGGGAAAGAATTGTGGATGGCTGCAATTGTGGTTTTGGAAAAGCTTGCTCTGGGATTTTTGTTTAACAGCTATTGGACAGGAGGATGCTTAGTTTGCTAATTTGGATGCCAATACTTAGTACGGTTTTACAGCTCACATTTATTTCATAGTGGTGTTGGCATCCACTCTGCCTGGGGAAAAAGCAGAAAGCTTTTGGGTGTGCATTCACCTTTTTTCTGTGATGTGTTTGGCAAGCATTGACGCAGACTTGGGAATTTGGACAATTTGAAGGAATAATAATGACTATTGAAACATGAATTGTTTCTGCAGTTGGAACATTGCGCAGTAGTTTTAAAGGGATCAGATGCAGGGAGAACGTCATGAGTACAGATAACCTATGCAGATATTTTCCTTTCAGGATGACATTTGTTTAGTTGTGTCTATAAATAACCTTTTAAAACAAAAGGAACACGCTATACTATTGCAGTAGTATAGGAGTTGTCTCGGGAATGTATTATCTTCTATTAATTCCCCTTTCCTCTTCTTTCAATTTCCTTACAGCCTGATCTTTTTCTCCAGAAGCTGTAGGACAGCAGCACAAGGTATCCATTACCAAGTTTGTTTCCTTGAATGCTTTCTAGCGGGAGGTAGAAGTGAAATGCACTGAAGGAGCTGACCCAAGCTCAAGGGCGATAGCGCGTTTCCCCTTTATCAATAAAGGACCTTTTTTACAGTGAGAACAATTTGTGTGCAAGAGGCTTTTAAATAATTTCTCCAAATGCAAGTCCTGCTAAGCCTAGAAGGTAGTGATGGTTCACTGACTTATTATTTTTATGTAGGCCGTTCTTCCTTGAGGCCACTAAGCCTTCAGGTTTCTCCAAGCCTTTAGTGGTCTGCACTTTGCTGTTATTCTTTCCCTGAGAGTGCTGATTAGTGACTTGCGGTATGGATGCTGATTTATCGCAGCCGAGAGTTGCCCCTTGGGGGCTGAGCAGAAACACTCATGAAGGAGCCCTGATTAAAAAGAGTGGTAATGAAGACAAATGTTTCAGAGGGAGTCAAGAGCAAACCAGGCCTTGGCATTCCCACTGCTCCTCTGAGCTTTTGGAGAGGAGGTAACAGTGGCCAAAGGAAATATTTCCCCCTTGTTGTTTATTTCTCATGGCACTGGAAAAATTTTTCTTTTCCTCCTGGGTGTTCTAACTCTCACTTGTTAACTGCTTTTCATGCAGGGTTGCAATTAACCCTTGGCAGATACTTACCATGTTCCCTTTGCATTCACTCTATACATAAAGAAGTTTTTATGTTTTGACCTGTTAACCATTTTAAGATTCTTTAAACTTGACAGTTTCATCTAATTTCTCACATCATTAAATCGTACTTTATTTTCCAACAGTCCATTCACATGAGGTTTGGTGTTTGTTTGATATCTTTAATCATCTTTTTTCCACACTGCCCTTTTTAATAAGGAAAAAGAAAGAATGACAAAAAGTAATGCTTACAACCAAGTTTTAAATCAGAGAGAGGTCAGAAAGTTCCTATCTAGTGTTGGATGTGTAACTAAAGACAGATTTCAAAAGCATATTGGTAGGATCTGGATGGTCCGACACTTCTATTACCTAGGAATTCCAAACAAAAAATAAACATAATCATTTCACCCTATTGTAGGGGTTTTTTTTTAGTTCTGTGGGGTTTTCCATTTTTAAAGATCAGCATAGGCTATAATTAGTGTATGAAGTAAAAAGCTGAGTATGTGGAAAAACATGCCCTGACTTTATTGGTCTTTGTATTATGTGTGCAGGAATTAGGTAAGCCTATTAAAATCCATCCTAATCTTTGCAGTTACTTTCTTGTCAGATTTGTGCTCACGTGAGGATGCTGTTGATCCAGAGAGGAGATACATCCACTGCAGGAGTATTTATTAACCAAGCAGTGACTGGCCCTGAGCTGCTCTGTCATGCCTGATGCACCTTTGCTCTCTGCATCCTGCCCAGATGTGGTGCAGGAGCTGGTGTTGCTCTACGAGGCCCTTCCTTGTAAGGTGCAAGACTTTGTGCTTGCCCTTGTTGAGTTTCACCAGGTTTCTGTCAGTCTGTTCCTCCAAGTCCCCCTGAATGACAGCCCTGCCTTTGAGCACTTCAGCACATCCTCCCAACCTGGTGTCATCTGTAAAAGTGACCAGAGAGTGCTCGGTTGCCTCTTCCAAGTCAGTGATGAAGACATTTAAGAGGACGGGTCCTGGGACAGCCCCTGTGGTACTCCACTTCCAGCCAGGCAGAGCATGACCTGTTAATCACTGCTTGCTGAGCTTCATTGTCCAAAAATGACAGGCAAACCCAAAAAGTAAAGTGCAGTTGGGAAACGGTGCCTGTGATCTCACATCTCGGATGAGTGAGTCCCCCTCGGAGGTGGGAGCAGCAGAGTGTGGGGAGTGCTCCTGTGCCACCCTTGGAGCTTTGCTGGCACTTATCTTTCCCTTCCTTCAGGTAACAGGCAGCGAGCTGAATGCTTCCTGACCAGTGAGGATGTGTGGATGGCTCTCTGCATTCAACAAGAATTTCAGGGTACTTTCTAAAAGTTAATTAACTCATGAAATTTTATCTTGAGATTTGCTTTAGAACAGTATTCTAACCTATCAGACAGAAAGGTTCTTTCTCTTTCTAAAATAGTGTGATAAAGAAACAGTTTATCCAAGAAAGAAGAGGGAGAAGGGTTTTCCCTGATTGACTGGCCTCGTTCATGATGCACCTAAAAGGTCAAAGATTGTTTTGAGAAAGTCTTTTAAAGGATGGGTCTGTGTTTTCTCTCTGTCTGAGAATCTACTTACAGCTTCCATAGTAGTCCTTGCAGTGTTAAATAAACTTAGTGTACTAGAAGATGGAAGCCTACTATTTAGTCAGTCTTCTACTTCCAAAGTATTAGAAAGTAAACGTTTTCCAGCATTAGGTTTGAAATAGAAAACAAATTAAGGTTCCTTAATATTGTTTTCTCAAACTCAATTATTTGTGAGGTAGAAGAAGCAACACTGGGGACTGTGCACTTCACAATAGGTGAAGGATTGTCTGTGATTTGGTGCCAGATTTTTAAAGTAATTGCTCAACTAATTAGCTTTGAAAATCCAGATGACACCGGAAGCTTTCAAAACTGGCTAAAGAATCTCAAAGGCTTGTAAAACTGTAGAAGTAACTTTTGAAAACCACTTTTGAAGATATTGTTCTGTACATCTCAAGATTCCATCATTTTAGCTGTGTGATCTTATCTAAATTTACCCCACAATTATATAGTATTCAAGAAATACTGATTATGTATCACTAAGTGAAAAGTCATATTTTTTTGACATGAAAAATTGAGTGTTAAGGGGAGCTACATCTCGCTAGTAACAGTGCCTGGAATGTTAAAAGATCACAGCAACTGGTGCAACCTCCGTGGCACCAGCCTGTGTCTCTGAGCCATTGCACTGTTCAGAATTTTCAGAATTTTTGGTTTTAAATCTGATGAACTTGGGGGTGTTGGAGAGCTAGTTTGAGGCTGGCGTTGCTGCACTAGTCATATTGCATCACCATCAGCTGCCCACTAATTATCAGAAAATTTATAGCTGCATTAGGTAAATGTCACTTCACTGCAGTGGCCTGGAATAAGAGCCTTTTCTGCTCTGAATTAGCACCATCGGCACGTCTCAGTGAGAGTCTATCCAAGCAAGCTAAGGGCTTTATTTATGCACAAGCATATTAGGGTTTTAAGAAAGGGTAGCTGAAAGATGTTGTATTGCTTTTTTGAACCGTAACATCTCTCCTTCATAAATGTGTGTTTATTTATTCATTAGGCATAATCACTTGTTAAGTGTTTAAAAATAATTTGCTAATTCCTGAATGGCTACCCCTGCATTCAGGAACGTAATAGTCTGTGTGTACTTCATCTGCAGGAACTCTGCAGAGAGATAATCTAGAACAAGAATTACTTGGTCTGTATTCCTCTTGGTAAAATCATGTGTTAGGTGCTGTAGTACTTCTGCAAACCTGTCTCAGATGTTGCAGAATTGAAGAACATCTCCTGGTTTTCTGTTTCCGAGTTGCTCAGTAGAACAGTGGCCTCTTTGAGGTTTTATATAGTTAGCACTGTCCTTAAGTATGGACAAGGACGTGCAAGGGCCCACAGTTGTCCATTCTGATGCATAAACATCTCTTGGAAGAAGCTGAAGGATCTTGCATCCCTAAAGGCTCAAAACAGAAGAATCTTTAAGGTTGTTTTTTTAAAAAAAAACTTTAACACCACCACCACCACCTTCATTCTTAATGCTCTTGGAATGAAGTTCCTAGTTCTTCTCAAAAGCTTGTCCAAAAGGCCACCATGGAATTCATCATGCTTCAGGAGGATTCCAGAATATCTGAAGAGTTTGCTGCTATGAATTCTTTATAAATACCAGAGCGAGTGATGGCTGCTAGTCTATGAACAACAACATCATGACAATTGCAACACATTATGAAGATAGAAGGCCACTTAAATGCTGGCTAAATTCTAGGCAAACTTACCCCTTACATCTCTTTTAAGGAGCTAAGTAACATTAGTGGTCCTTTTGCCTTTAATTTCTACCATAAAATCAACTGTAAAGTTTGGAAAATTCATTTTTTAAAAAATCATGCATGCTTGAACTCTGCCAGGTATAAATTTTTCAGATAACTTCTAATTCCCTGACTTTTATAAAATTATAAAGAGAATCTTTGGACTTTGATTTACAGTGTTGCTTGTTTGCTTGCTTTGTGATAAATAACGTGCAGATGGACAGAAGTGACATTTAACTCATGTTCTGCTGGGTGATAACCTGGAATGATTTATTTCATATTGGGTTTAGATATCCTCCCAATTTCTTAATTACGTCTCCTTTCACAAATAATCCGATAAAGCAAGAAACCAACATTGCAGGCAAATCTTCTTTTCTGTTTGCTGAGCCCAAATGCCCTTTCCTGATTTCTGGGAGCTTATCTGTGCAGGAAAGGCACCCACCACACACCAACTGCTGGTACGTAGCAGGTTCACTGTCCTTAATTGGAAAGTAGAAGCAATTTAAAGAAAGTCGCTGTCCAGTGTTAAGCACTTGGCTTCTGGTTTTCCTCTTGCTGCTTTTATGGTTCAAAGTGATACAGATCAGACAAAGCTTTTGCACACTGTGTTCAGTGGGCCTTTCTTCTGCGTTAGTAACACAAGCATTGGCACAGGCCAACTGAACCACTTACTTCAAAAGGATCCTTATATTAGATAAGAGCAGATACTTACACATCGTAGTCAGAGGAACATAATTTTTACAAAAGACAATTTTGCCTGCAGGTCTGTTTCAAGGTTGTATTGAAGTTGCTTCCCTTTGTTCTTCATAAGATGCAAAACCCCATGACCCCCCCTTTCTCCCATACCTACCAATTCCAGCATGCAAGTGAAGGACTGATATTCTGGAAGTAAATTCAGTCTTAAACAGGTCTATTGCAGGCATTAAAACTGTCTTGGGAGAGAAAACTTCATCTCTTCCCCCTGCATAGTTAATGGTATAGAGTTCTACCTGGTGTGTTCTGCAGGAAAAGGGGATTGCTTTGGCTTTTTGTATGTAGTGCATCTCGGGGTGTTTAATTACCTTGTTTTGTGTGAGGGATGATTTTATTTGGGAACTTTGAATTTGACTTGGCTGGAGCAAGATCAAAACACAAAAGCAGACATCAGTCAGCTGTACCATGTACCCAGCTTTATGCTGAGGGATTGAACGTGGTTCTGACAATCCATATTACTGAAAATCTGGATTGCCTGCGGTGCTTTGCTGGGCTCCAGCAAGCAGCTGGGGGGAATAGGTGTTGTCCCTGCAAGGCTGTATTTAACTGCTTGCATATGACACCTGAGTTATTGTAGCAAAGCTGTATGGGGCTTACCATTGTACCAGGTGGATGCTAAGGGTGGGGAGGAACCACCTGGGAGTCTGCTGTTTCTCTGCATCATTAATGCCAGACTTGTCAAAGCTTTACCCAAGTGCTCTGTGCCAAAGCAGTTCTTTTACTGGCTGGCAAAGTGCTTGATTCATCACAAAGTTGAAATGCCATTGACACAAACAGGTATCTTCAGTCACATCCATCCCAAAACACTTGGGGTTTTTTTTCTGGAGATAGTCTTAATTTAAAGTTGGTATTTGGAAAGGCCTTGAAGCTTTTACGTGAAAGGACTAAAGAACTGAAATAAAACTAGAGGGTATGAGTCCTCTGGAGGTGAAAAGTAGTTACTGTATCTAGCTAGCTATATGCAGGCATACGTATATACATACGTGTATCTTTTCTTGTATTGCTTCTTTGAATACTGATGGATATACACCAAAGTTGGCAAAACTAGTTGTGTAAATCCTACAGCAGTAAGCTGACAAGCCTAGCAGAGGTTTTGAACAGCTGCTGGCTCAGATCCTTCAGCATCAACTGACTTCAAAGGTCTTTCCTTAGTTGTTAGCAGTAGAGATTGTGAGAAGGTAAGACCTGACAGAACACAAGTGTGATAAGGAGTATACATGTAACAGTTTTTCAAATAACCTCTAGAAGTAAGTTTTAAACCTCTTCCTCAACATTTTATAGTCCGTTGGGGATTCACAGTGATGTTTAGCTTTGTTGACAGTGGGAGAAGAGTTGGCAAAGTCTAGATTGCCCTTGCCAAGATTTACCATTCCCTGGCTCTAGGGATGACTTGTCCAAGGGTGGATTTTTCCTTAGGCTCTCCCTCACCCTAGCTCTGAGCTTTGTCCATCTGAGGGCTGCATTCATATTCTTTGTAAACCAAGATCATTCTCTGTTCCAGAAGTTCAGACATTGCTGATGTGGCAAACAGCCTAGAAGGTTTCCTTCAAAAGATGTCTAATTACGCTGTGTATTTATAGCGTTCGTTGCAAACACCGTCCCCAGGGAAACGGGTCAGCAGAAGGCAAGTGCTGGGCAGGGGAGACGTGGCTGATGCACAGACATCAGAGGGGACGAACCCTTGAGGTCCCTTCAGTCTGTGGCTCCAGTGGCTGGTTAATATTTTGTGAGCTGGGCAGGTTGCTCTTCTGGAATGCAGAAGTGTGTTGCGTACGTCCGTGGAACAATCAGTGGAGGGCTTCTCATCTGAGATAGTAAATTAATAAACAGCCAGACTGTTCTTGCATGAAACTTTTATACCAGTGCTTTTCTATAAGAAATGACCTTATATAATTTGGTACATTATAGCAGTATGAATTTATAATAAATATATATATATAATGGGGCATTTGGATGTTGCATGATTTAAAATCTTGTTCTGTTCTGATGTGGAAGTGTTCTGACAAACGCTCTTTGGGTAAAAGACACTTTTTCCTCTAAATTTAACCTGATTGATCATTTTGCAAATGAGTTATTACTTAGCAAACAGAATGTGGAATGGATAAAATAACTCCTCATAGAAAACAAATGCATGTTTCATGACAGTGATTTATTGCTAGTTTTTACCATGTTTCATATAGAGATGCTCAGCATTAAACATGGTGCTTTAAAACTACTTTATACAGTGTTCCCAGAACATATATAATTTTGAGCAACTTTACTGACAATTGCTTTTTTTATGGACCTGGATGGAAGCAAATTACAGTCTTTGCATTCCCTGGAGGAGAATCTGTCTCTGCAGACAGAGCTGCAGTTGTGTTTTTACTCATGATCCAAGTACAATCTCACAATTTTGGGCGAGTTAGAAAGGGTGAGGTGTGTGGTGCAGGGGAGGGCTTGTGGCATTGGAGACTAACTTTTGTCTAATGCTGTTTGCATTGGACATGGTAGCCCGATTTCAAAGGGATCTTTAGGATGCAGCTCCCAGTCTGGCATCCTCCCATCGCAGGGCACTGCTGAGGTGAGCCCCAGTATGTTACTTACCCACCCAGCTCTTAAATCCTCAACTAGCTTGATAATGTAAAAGCAAGACACAGGACACTTGTATTTGGTTGGTTTTGGGCACAGGCAGGCTTGTTAGAAAGGAAAGCCAATGTCTGAACAAGTGTCACAGACACTTTCTTTTCTCAGAAGGCTGGTACTGAAGCAGATCCTACTCCACACAGCAGCTTGTTGAATGCAAATAATGAATGTTAATCCAGCCTCATTGTTCCAGGGTCAAACACCCAAAAAAAGAAATCAGTCAGGGTGACAGTGTGGTAAATTGTGTTTGTTTGCCTTCAGTATCATGTCAGGGTCTTGCCTGGTTTTTGGAGCTATCACTTTAGTGTGTGCTTTTCATCCTCTCTCAGAGAGCAGGCATTCCAGCCAGCTTCAGTCTCCCCTGTGAGGTGAGGACTTTTGTCCTCTATTTGTTGTTATGCAATATTGTGCTGCTTGCAGTGATGAAGTAAAGGGGGGGGAAAATGTCTGCCAATGAGGCTGTGATATTTGGATGATTTATCTCATTCCTCTTCTGAGTAACCTAACTTTGACATTATTCGTGAACTCCAAGCCTTGCTCGCGTTGTTCTTGCTAGTAGAAAACATAGCAAGGATGTAGTGGGTAATTGAACCCAGATGCACCGAAGGCTGCTCAGCCAGACTGTTATTTTAGCCTACACTAGTAGGTTTTTTAATACGAGTTTGACCTTACTTTGAAACATTCTCAAAATACCATACTTTAATATCAATTTATACACTCTTGCTTTAAGATGGGGTAGAGTCATTTGAAAAAGTAATGAAACACTTTCTACCTGTTAATACAGGAGATACAGAAAGAGTTGTGGAGTTAATTTACGTATCTGAGGAACGAGTTTCACATGCTGCCTTTCTAATTGGAGCATTATTGTGTGCCTGTGCTCGGGATCATTATCAGGGAACGCAGATCTGCTGGCTCTCTGTGCCAGTTGTATGTACCTGCCTCTGCTGCAAGGA
>NW_008602135.1:61312-65138 GCF_000691845.1 Merops nubicus | reverse complement strand
TCAGCAGTAGGGGTTTGATTACAGGGTGATAAACAGATTTACCAACAGTCCACTTCAGTAAGTTATTAAACAGCATTTAATAGCCGTGGTACATATTCACCTTAATTATTTTTAATGGGAGGTAAAAGTTTAGTGTATGTGTTCTGTGCAGCTGAGCTGCGTTAGACAGCGTAGAAACACGTTCCTGATTGGAAAAAAAAGACCAAAAAAACCCCACTGTTTCACTGCCAGGATGGTAGTTTGATTTTTGACATACATGTAATGTACTTTCCATATCTACACTATTTTTCTAAAGGAGGAGCTGCTCACAGCAGTAGAGAGCAGAGCTGTGTTCCCCTCCTCAATACAGGCTTTGTCAGGAAAAACAGCACAAAAAAAATCTCATGTAATTAAATTTCCTGTGAAGATGGCATACTTTTTTTTTCTGCTCAAACAGAACTGGTTTTCATTCATTATTGCTCTGGTCAGGTGGAACCGAGGTTGCTACCTTTCCAACGTGTCTGTCTAATTATTGTTTGTTACCTGATGGCAGGGAGTTAAAAGTTTTGTGGTTATACATCAACTGCTTGAAGTAATAAAGAAACAAGGTCTTGTGGTAGATCTTGAAGTGAAACACTTAAATTGATTAATTTTTTTCAGTTTCACTCTAATTTAGGGTTAGTTGCTCGTGGTGAAACAGAGACGGGCTGTCTAAGGGATGTTGAAGCCGGGCGGGTTGAAGTGATTTTAAGCTCTCCTGGAGGTATTGCTGTACACACTCGAGGTCGGTCCAGCTGCAGTGATGTTGCTCTTGGTTTCAGACTAGTCCGTTGCGCCATGTGAAAGCCAAAGCTTCCATCAGACCAGTGGTGGCAAACTGCTTTAAACCTGTTTGGCTTTGGGCAGCATGGCTTAAAGTACAGAAAGCGAGAAATTAAAAACGGTTTAGTGTTTTTCTTTCTGTTCTCTTATCAGGAGTGTTCATTCAGACTATAACAACTGTTAGAACACGATAACAACTTCAGGCCAGCTGTCAAATGTTTACCATTATCAAACCTCTCCCTAGGGTGAGATGCGACTTTGGCTCGCCTCACCGGCAGTAATTTAATTTTTCCTTCGTTCTGACTCGGAAATGGCAGCATTTTTCAAAGCTTCCTCCCACTGATGGCTGAAATTTTCCTTGCGAAATGATTTCCACCAGTCTTGAATCTTTCTTGCTTCTGCCGTCTTCACCTTTACTGATGGTTCTGCAACTCATCACCAGCTATGCAAACTGACAGTTCACATCCTGGGGCAGCAGCCGGGTCTGGCCTGCAGAAAGGAGCAGCCTGACCAAATTTACGCTCACAAGATCTCTTAATTCACAAAAGCATTTGCTCTAGTTCCTGTTCTCTGCTGCAGGGGCTTTTGGGGGGGCGAGCAGAGAGCGTTCGGAGGGGAGAGAGGCACTCTTCACACTCTGCTGAGTACACAGGCTTTCGAGATGAAAAACAGACGGAAAGAGACATTTCCAGCCATCTTGCTGATCTGTGCAGGGGTTCACTGAACTGTGCAACATAGCACCAGACCCATGTATCATTTAATGTGCTAATTTCTTCTTTCTTCTTTTTTTTTTTTTTTTTTGAGTGAAGGAGTTTTTCATTTTGTTGACAAGCATATTAAAATTAAAAGTGGAAACAGTTAAGAGAGGGCCTAAAATGTAAACTCAATACCCACCAGTTACTTCCTCCTTTGACATTTAGAGCTATGGAGAGATCTGCTTAGTTTTGAAAAGCCCCTGACAAATGAGAATAGTCAGAATAAGTTTTCTATTTGGTCTGAACTGCACATAACATCATGATTATTTTTTTTTTCTCCCTCGCAAGCTGAAACACATGCCATATGCTTGCCCAAATGCTTCCCCTTCTTGCTCTGCAAGACAGATACAAAACTTTTGTTACATGCTTTTCCTAGACAAATATTTTGTTCCTTCTCCCTTACAGCCACTCCCTCCCACCCAAGGCAGTTTGCAGCCAGAGAAAAGTGATGCTTCCCCATAGCCCCACTGCAGCACAGCCGGGGTGTGCTTGCTCGGTAGCAAAAGGTCATTCAAACACTTTTTTGGTATTCTTTGGCTCTCTGTTGGAAGCTTCTCCTAAGAATAACCCGTTTTACATTTGTTGTGATTACTTTGGATAAAAAATGTGCAATAGTACCAGAATGGAAATGAGAGGGGGAAACAACATTCCAAGTAATTTGATCGCACTCTTGTAGTATTTGCTTTGGTGCTTTCCTATCATTTGCTATCCAGTTGCTTAAGGAGCAGCTGCACAGTCTGGTAAATTAATATACGTTGTAGTCAAAAGTTTAGACAGAAGGAAAAGTTAACTTAGCTTGTACTAACAGAGATCCCGATCTCCCTAACTGGTATACTAGTGAGGGTGGAGGAATTTTTAGCTTTCTGTGTGTGTGTAAAGTCCTCCTGTCTCTCAGTAATGGTGGAGTTTTACAAAATATGGATTATATATTTTTGTCCCTGCTCATTGCAGTGGGGAGGCTGGACTAGATGACCTGTAATGGTCCCTTCCAACCCAAACTGTTCTGATTTTTTATATATGTATATTTCTAATGGCATCTCATGTCCTTAGCATTAACTCTACTTGTATTTTCTGTTTTCTGAGCTTTTCAGTATTGTGAGGAATATATGAGAGATTTGCAAACAGGGGCAAGGAGAGGTCAGATGTATCAAATACATGGATTCCAGAAAGCAGAGTTCCCTGCCTTAGAAATGCGGATTAACACGGAGAGCTGCTTTCTGCTTATACTTTGAGGAGCACGAAATGGTGGTAACTGGTCGAGGTATTTGTCATTTTAATAAACTGACAAAATGGGAAAATAAACACAAATCTTATCAGTCTGCATTTTTGTTTGGGATGAAAGTGTTTGAAGAAAAATCATAAAGGAATCTATGGTAGCTCAAGGAGGTTAAACTCAACAGTTGTTTCCTTTGAAGTGGATGACCACGAGGTTAATTGCCAAAACTGCTTGTGGAAAAGGTGGTAACAATTTAACAAGACTGTACAACTGCAGTGACTCAGATGAATATCAGGTGTTTGCAGATGGGGGTTTTTTTGACTAACAGGAAAAGAGGAGAAAAAACCAGAATGAGAACCAGGGGACAGAGCGGGAGAAGAAAAGCCCAACTAAACAGCCAATAATTCCTTGTTTGCTTTGCCAATGAGGCTGTAATTGGCCGGGAGGTTAATGGCAGGCTGTGGATTGGCGGGCGGCACCGCTCGCCCCGCGCGGCCCGGCAGCAGACGGCGACCGCTGGAGCGCTCGCGACGACGCTGATGGATTAATCCCAGCAAGACTGCTGCGAGGAGTTTACAGCTCAGGGCTCGGGTTTTGGATTTCTGCTGCTTGCAGTCAAGTTTATTCCAGAATTTATTTTTCCAGCTCTGGATCAGTAGGTTCGTTTGTCCCTTTCTGAAGCTGCCGTGCTTCTACATCTTTCTTCATTTAGTGGGAACCGAGTCTTTAAACACGGAATTCCCCGAAGCCCTCCAGAAACCCAATTAGGTCAATGCAGTATCATAATTGGAAAGCTGAAATCCTTTACCATTAGTTACAGTGGGTGAACAGAGATGCAAAAGTGTGATATAAACAGAAGTAGAAGAAATTCTTCTGATGTTGCTTTTCACTTCTACAGGGAGAACCTTTACAATTTACAAAAAATATCATCGGGGTGTTTTAATTTTGACATCCCTTCCCAGAATTCAGCAGAGGGTTTTCTCCATTGCTGTATTTTATATCTGTAATGGTTTGTGAAACTTGGAGAATGTGTACAAAGTACAACTTCTTCAGG
>NW_008602135.1:48812-56312 GCF_000691845.1 Merops nubicus | reverse complement strand
GAGCCTTGGGATGGCAGATCTGCTTCCATGCAGGCGTGCAGGGCAGCTCCTCGAGGTGTTTCACAGACCCCCATAAAAATACCACTCCTGTGTTACATTTTGCAGTTTCAAGCATCGCCAAATAACAGCTTATCTAATGTATTTTAAAGAATTGTGGCTTTTTTGGTTACATATGCCCTGTAATTTTGCCTCACTGAAACAGGTTGTGCAGCCCCACAGTCTCTCTGATGTTAGTATCTAATAGAAGTTGTGCCTTTTGTTCAGCAAATATAGAGGTAGCATCAGCCTCTGCTTTGCATTGCATTTATGAGCATAATAAAGTTACTGCCCTCATTTTCACAGAGAGATTGTCCTGCATTAGCAAAAAAAGCCACATAAATTATTTGCAAATGAGTGGCTTGTTTTTGCGTATTGATTTCCCAGAAGTGGCAAAATGCTTTAGCTTATGTTCACGACTATTTATAAAATGCAAAATGTATTTTTTCCTCTCTGCCTCTTGGCACAGACAGTAAAGTTTATTAGAGGATTAAAGACTACATCCTACTGTTCCTTCCTTAACTATTCCACAGGCTTTTGAACAGTCTCCTTGACTGTATTTTCTACACTTATCTTCGTACTAAATTCAAAAGATACATACAATAATTGTAGCTCTTTAGTTCCATGTCACCATATATGGCTCTTTTTAGCCCCCTTAGGGAGAAAAAAAATGCAGTAAAATCCAAACCTGTAAGTAGATTGGGAAGATACAGCTCTATACCTTCCAGTTTCACCTCATTACCTCTTATTTTATGTATAAGAACCATTCTGCGTTATAGAATGATCATATTTTATACTGTTTAAAACTGGGTCAGAGCTAGTAAATATTTTGGGCATACAGAATAAACTAGTTAGTGTTTAACTTTGGACTTGCAAAGCCTACATGATTCACAGTGTTAACGTTTTAATTTCTTGTTCGTTCTAAATGCAATGGGACTGAATAAGATTTGACTTTTTAAATCATTAAGGATTTACGTTATATCCTGCCTCTCTGTTTTTTCAGCATTTCTTTTGAGAAAACTTAAAAAGATGAAATACTGTGGTTAGCTTGTCGTAAAAATATTTTTCATTCTGGTTGGGAAATAGGATAGTCTGTATCTAGAGCTTGCTTTTTCTCTAGGCTAAGATGCCTGCAACAAACGTGAGCAAAAGCTGCTACATATTGCAAATTAACAAGAGGAATGTCACCTGAAGTTTAGTTAGATGAAATTGTGGCATTTTGTGTGCAGCAGACCAATCTCTTAAGGAATGCTAAGTTAGGGAGGTCTGGCTGGTTTTATATAGTTCAAAATTACTTGATCAAAGAATTTTAAGAAATAAAAGGCAGAACTAATCTTTATTGAAAATATACTTTTATTTTACTAGGTGACTTACTACTGTATAACACCAGTTATTTTCAGTTACGTGTGCTTCTGCTGTAGGTCTTGCTATAATAAAGACACTTTGGGGTTTGCTTTGATGAAACTTCACAAGAGCCGTCTGTAGGGTAGAAATACAATTTCCCCTCTGCTTTAATTGTGCTCTGTCGTGTATTTGGCTCTGCTAACCGAATCAAGGGAGCTGCATTCGGGTGATCTGAGTGGATCTTATCAGCAGTGGACTCTGGGTCATATTTTTAACTCTGTGCCCATTTGAGAATTAAAATTGGCTGTGGGGTTTTATTCTTCCTATCGGCACATAAAGCGAGCCAAGCGTGCTTTTGGGGGAAGCAGTCGCATGAATATCCCCCCATTTATGTGCCTCAAAAAAAGGTCATGTCCTTATCAGTGATTGTAATTGATAACAATGTGGTGGTTTCAGTCAAATCTGTGACCTTGGTACCACAGCGGGGCCCCTGCGCTGGTCGCTGCTTTCCTCACTTACTGCTGCTTTGATGTGATCCGGCAGCTGATAGAGATGCACGCAGGTCAGGGAGAGGCAGCTGCCTGGCAGCACCAGATTAAAATATTTCTGACCCACAAAAGTAACCAAATGCCCATATTTCTTCATTTAGCATAATTAATACCTTGTATTTCCATTGACTTTGATAAACTGAGTTTTTTCCTCTCTTTCTTTATTATTTTATTGCCTGTAGCTCTCAGTAATGATTGCAGGAGATCTGTAGTTAAAATGTTTTACAGACTCTGAAGAACAACATGTTTTGAAAAAATGAAGATCAAAAGTCTCAATTAGGTCACAGCCTAGTAGGAAGCTTATAACCACATTAAAATGGGAAAGTTATTTCATTTTTAGTGTACTCTATTTTCAGTAGCCAGTGTAGTAAGCTAAAGGCAAAAAGAAACACATTGGATCTCTCACCAAGGAAACCCTCTTGCTCTTAAGAATTTGTTAATTTACTTATTGTACATATCTTTCCTGTTCAGTGTTCTTCAATGTATATCCTTCTTGAGAAGAACTTACTGAAATAGCATTTAGAGGAACTGATTACTTTTTTTTTTTTGGCATAACTGTTCACTGTGAATTATTATTGTCACTATTTAAAATCACTGTGTGAAAGGTGGTTGTGGAGTGACTGCCTGGGTCTCCATGGATTAGCTCAGAGGATCAGCATAAAAGATCTCTGAGTAACAGTGAACCTGAGAGTATCCACTCAGGACTCAAACGTCAGCTGATGTCTTCATTTAAAAAATAATAACTGAAAACAAGGGCAAAGCAAGCCATCTGGAGGGCTGACGTTTGCTGTGGGCAGCGATGTTTGTAGCTGCTGCTCTCTCTTCTCTGGATTTGTGGGGAGGTGGCGAGCGCAGCCCGGTGCCCGGGCGCTGCTGCCGCGTGCCGCTGCACGCCTCTGGGAGCCAGCTCCTGGGCAGGGACGGGCAGCACTCGTCTGCCGTGATGAATGGAACTCGGTTAGGTTGCTCCTGTAAGGCAAGAAATATATTTTATGCCATAACCAAGTTTGATTCCTTTTTACCAATAAATTTCGAATTGCATTTAACGGCCAGATAAATGCAGAGCTTATTTTATTGTGGTTATGATTCTAGATGTCTGTATTACGTGTACCTCTATTGAACTTTACATTAAGCACAGTAGATCTTCCTTGTCAACAAATAAATTAGAGCTGGACCAAGTAGTATTTTCTTGTACATATCATGGATCTGGTTTTGCAACATGTTTTTATTTTCCGGTGACAGCAGCCTTCAAAATACAATAACTCTGAGGCTTGTGTGTCCTGAAGTATTTCTGAAATCAAGAGGTCCTGAACTGTTACCTTTGAAAGAGCCCTTGCATTACTGTAGGGGAATCACCTTTACTGTAACTATTGCAGAAAAAAAAATAATAAAAATTGTGCAGGCACTCTTACTGGTATGCACAGAATGATACAGAGATGTGCAGTAGGATGGACAGGGGCCCTGAAATGTTAGCATATTTAATCCCCAAAGGATTTGGGTTCAACCCTCCCTGTTCTTAAACATCAGAAGTATTTTATACATAGAAATCTAACTCATCATTGAAGAATTAACATTTAGAAAGAAAATGGAGATAACAAACTGGTCAAACAATATTCTATTTCTACTCTGAATCCATCATCTCTTCTTGAACTAGCTGACACTTGCTTATCTGACCAGGTTTCCTTAAATCAGGAGTTCTCATCCTTTTTCACATCTCAGATCCTTCCACCTCACCGAACTCTCTTACCATGGTAAGCTTGTGGGTGTGCTGGTGCCTGACCCTGCTGGTGCTTGGAGCCCCTGCTCTGGTAAACACCAGCAGGATTGGTGTGGCACCATGGGTCACAGGAGGAGCTGTGATGGTGCCTGGCAGACGGGGTTGGCTCTATGGTTGGGGTAACCTGTGGAGAAACAAGGATCTCAATAACCTGCTCTTGCTTTAGTGGATGCACAACTTCTCTTGCTATCAGAATTCAGCATATTTTACTCTTCCTGTATTCTACATTTTAAATAATTTTATTCTCAAAATTAATTGTAAAATTAGTAGCTTTCAGGAAGGGTGGTGTGTTGGGTTCTAGGCTGCATAGACTGGCATTAGTGCTATAAAGCAAGTTTATGGTAGGGATGAGTTAGATTCAGCAGTGCTGAAGCTGCTCTTACTAGACTGCATCTGCAGAATTGGCATCTCCTCCACCATCATAAAAACTGAAATCATCCAAACTCTTCATGTGACATAACATGCAAACATGGCTTCACATTTCTTGTATGGCTTCTTGACCAAGTGTGAATGTACTGTTTGACAAAGGGAGGGGATTGTGGAAGACCTGAGCCTGGGAGAAACAAGTGTGCACTGACATTTGTAAGCTGGGACTATGGATACAAGCAAGTTGAGTTTCAAAATCAGAGGAAGCCCTGCTGGAATATGAATTTTGTCTGAAACTGGTGCTGCTATAATGCTCTGTGTGTCCCTCATCTCTGTTTTAGTGACTGCAAATAGGACTTGATTGTGTTATGTTTTGGGAAGCATTGGGTGTTCAGGGTTGGTCAGGATTTGCTGTTACTGATGGCTAATTCTGAAAGTGGAAAAAAAAACAGTAACAGGGAAAGAAATACAAATGTCAGGGGATTCCTTCTCTTCACCTGTGTTTGCAGCAGTGCTCTGTTAAAAATAACATCAGCAGCGTGTGTGATACTCATTTAGCAATCCAGCTAGGCTGCTGTGAGGCGCAGTGCTACGTGTTGCTGTGTTTTCCCCTCCTGTGTGGCTGTGTTTTTGCACATGCTGGGCACAGTCCTTCTCAACATGTGCATCAAATCCAGGAAGTATCAGAGCTACCGTGCATGTGCGGCCGAGCTACTGCACATCACGCAGGGTCTGTCAGCACGCTGCTCCTGCCCTGCACCCGAGGACAAGGCAGCACAAAGCCAGTTTTGCACAACCTGCTTTTTTAGACCAAAGCAAGGAGAGATCCAGAGGCTTGCTGAAATGTCAGGGGTTGCTGTGGCTTCGGGGTGCTGCTCACGTGGGAGAGGCAGTGGCTGAGAGCAGGCGACTGCTGCCACCGACACAAATCCTTCAGCCCAAAGCTGGCTCCTTTGGGGCCCCTTGGACCTGAGCCTGCCCTCAGACCTGCTCCCCTGAGGGGCTGCAAGGAGCCCTCCAGCTCTGCATTTAGTGCAGTCTTTTTCTGCAGCAACTTCAATATATATATGCTGCATTGAAAGGGGTAAAGAAGTGAGGTTCAGCTCCTATGGATATTTTAATAAACATCTAACGTGAAGTGCAAGTAGTTTTAAGTCTGTGAAGCTACTTTTATGCTTAATAATAAACATCTGTGTAATTTTTTTGTACCCTAAGATTTCAGACAAGCCAATGTCTGAAGAGCTCACGGCTCAGTGTAGATGATTTAAAGCTCAGGTCGGTATTTATCCACAGAACTTGGGGAAGCAAAAATAGAAAACATCCAAGGGAACAGTGTGTTTCAGGGATGACATTAACAGTTCCCGTTCTGAGAAGGATGTGTCTGTAACTCACCTATTATATAGAAATGTTTTTAAAAAATCAGTTCAGACATGGCAAATCCATTATTGAAGTGTATTTTGTGCTAATTCTTTTAAAAGAAGCCTACATTCCAGCATGTCTTCATTCAGTAATTTAATTGGGATGTAGGTCTTTGAGCTAGTGGCTGATTAGAAAACATGACCTGCTTGAGAGATCAAGAAGGTAAATTGATAAATGTTGTAGCAAAGGTTAGTAATGTGTGAGAGAGTAGAAGCTGCTCTGGGCTTTGAATCACTGATCAAGGTCAGCTGCAGTTCATTAAAATCTTTAGAGATTTAGATTTGTTGCAAATATACCCGCATACCATGGTTTATCTTGTAAATCCTACATGTTGGTTCTTCAGTAATATTGCATATTACTGCAACAGTTCTAAGGTGGTAAATTTATACCAAGGTACAAAGCCAAAGTCCTGTAACATATTTGAACTGGCAAAGCAGACGGGAAGGCTGGAGCTGGGTGCTGAGCCTGGCCCTGGCACCACCAGCACCCGGCATGTCCCGCGTCCCTCCGTCTTCAGCCCGAGCTGCCCCTGCTCGGGCTGTTTCTTACTGCTTTGGTGGTGAGAAGTCTTTTAAGGTACGCCTGGTTTTGTGCTGATGCTGTCCTTTAACCGAAATGGTTTTTCCTTCCCTGGCACTTCCATCCCTGAGTGTTTAGGAGAGCGGCCGCACTCTCGCCCTGGCCCGGGGCTGCATGGGGAGGGGTTCTGGCTGCGTGCGCCCCGTCTGGGCCGGGGTCTCTGTGCCCCTCCTCGGGCTGCCTCGTATCTCTGCCAGCGTTTGGGCTGGAACGTGGTTATCGGTGCACGCGTTTGTGATGACCTCTCATTGCTGTGCTGAACAAGGTAATGTTTCTGTTTTCTGTGGTACGTGCTGGGGCACAGCCATGCCAGCCCACCCATCGCCAGCCTGCGCCTGAAAGGCCCCGGGCTTTTACCACAGCCTGGCTCACGGGCACACTCACACTTCTGCAGGCCCAGCCTTGCCCTTTCTGCTTGTACATCTTCTGCCTTTGCTGGTTGTAGTCCTCAGGAACTTCCTTCTCCACCAAATGGTCTGTCCTGGTTATTGGCATCATTGTCCAGGTTTGTTCTTTCTCTTTCCTTAAAGGCTTTGCAAGCACAGTGTTTGAAGGCCATATGAAGGCCTCGTTCCATTGGGCTCTCCGGTTCATCCCGATTTTGCTAGAGCTGTTTGGATGCTGTCACCTGTTTGGTGTTGCTCTCTCTATTTCTGCTTGTGTCACCAGTGCCAGGTCCTGATTTCATTCCAGCTACTCATTTATCTTTTGTAGAACCCACATCTGCTGCTTTCATCTTTCTGGTACGTGTTTCAGCTAACACTGCCACTTCTCATTCATGGTGCAATGTTGGTCTTGCACTGGTCTGATGAACTTCCAGCAACCCACGATCACACAGCAGCTGAGGGCACATCTCACCCACACCTCTCTCGATTGAACCATCAGCACTTGAAGATCTTTTGGGGCAGAATCCACTGGCTTGTTGCTGCAACATTTGGGCAGTTCGTTGCCCGTTTGCCAAACTGCAGTCGTTTCTCAGTGGTGGCACTCGTCCTCAGGCAGTTAGAGCCCTTCTGCAGGGCAGCAGAGGCTGGTGAGGAGGCTGTGACAGTTGTGTCCCAGCAAGCAGTGCCCTTCAGACGTCAGCTTTGGGCTTGTCCCACAGGCTAGCTTCATGAAACCAAATGTAGCACAGTGTTATGCCCCCCTGTGAATGTGCACTTCAAGTGGTTATGTTGTTAAGTAAAACGCATTCGCAGGTGTTCTGGTAAAAGCAGAGAAATGTTCTTTAAAACTTGACCAAGTACCTTTCCTTTAGGTTATTCCTGACTCAAGTCTGTTGCCATGAAGTTAAAGTGATGTTAAATCTACTAAAAAAAAAAAAGTGCCTAACAGAAATAGTTTTAAAGTACTTTTCATGAAGCATAACTGCGAATCACTTTGAGCTTAATGGTTTTAAAAAATCTAGAACAAAAGAGTTTTTTACCTACA
>NW_008602135.1:31155-48794 GCF_000691845.1 Merops nubicus | reverse complement strand
CAACAGCTGTGCAGTTTTATTAAAAATTTAAAGAAATCTTATGTGTCTAATCCTTTGAGCGGATGTGTAATTACTTGGCTTGGGCTCTTACACATGGATAACCTAGCTGTACTGTGAGACAAGATTCTTATGTTTAATTCAAAGAATCATGGGTGTGCTTTGGAGATTATCAACACCAAGCCTCGTAAAGGAACACAAAACCAGAACAACTATTATACATTCTCATTTGTTATACAGATGTTCCAAGCCATCTGACTAGCAGATAGTGGAGTTTGCAATAGTATTGGCAAATGATAGCAGGATTTATAGAATAAAAAATCAGAAAATGTCTTTTTGAAGATGTTTGCACTTCACATATTTGACATTTTTTTTTCCCCTGTATTTGTGTATTTGCATCTGATGAGTTCCCTTTAGGTGAACCTGTTGCTTTTATAATCAGTTATTCAAACTGCATTATCATATTTAATCTGCAACAAGCACCTTCTTCAGCTTCATCGTGGCCATTTGATCCAAATCCCAGTTCAGCAGTGTTCTAGAGCTTGAACAGGCTGTTATTGAACTGTGCTATAAATGCACAATTGCATTAAAGGGAATTTTGTTTCTGTTACAATGTTCCTGCCACAGGTTAGATACTTTAAAAAAGAATGTGTTTTAAAGATCCAAGAATATAATCATTCAAAACCAGTTGAAAACCAGTTTATTTTGCTTTAGGTAATTTTATCAGGATATGTATGTTAGCCACTTTCACCAGAATATGTATGATTCATTATTTAAATTTTTGAAGAACTAACCCACATCTGAAATTAATTATAATCGCGTTCAATCAAGTTTGAGGTATCAGTCAGAGTCACCCCTAATGTGAGCAGGTACAACCCCATTGAAGTCAAGTCTGCTTACAATCAAGCTGGTTTTAGCCAAGGGACACTTTTTCCTTATTTTCATTTTTCTTCCCTCCCCCCTGTCCCCTTAGTAATCTCCTTTGTATTAGTCACATGTTTTTATATTGCGTTTGGTTGTAGTCACTTTGGTAGGACAAACACATATCATACAATTTTCTTCCATAGAAATCATGTGTGCACATTATTTTCAAAATCTGTATTACAAAGTCTTTTATCCTTTTATTAGTTTAGTACTTAAGCCCTAGACATAAGAAAGAAGCCTATCAGTGAAAATCAATTGAAATGCAGTTAGATACAGATCTGATGTACTGGGCAAGGAGGCTTAGACACAGCACAATAAAATCAATTAAGGCCTTTCCAGCCCCACACAGTCTTACCCACCCAATCACTTTTCACACATTCCCCCCATTAGTTTTGCAAGAGTATTTTTTTTTTATATGAATTATGATGAATGAGACCCTTGTTATGAATATATAGATGGGTCATTACCCTATGAAAACCAGGCTCTGCTGGTGCTTAGTGATTAAGGCTTTCTGTTGCTACTGTCAATAAAGTTCAAATTCATCTGCCTCCATCTATGATAGGGAAGCTGTAGCCATTGTTGCCTAATTCACTTAACAATGTTATAATTGTGATTTGTTTTTGTTCATCATAATAATTTACATAAACCCTTTTGTATTTGCTAATAATTTGGATTAGTCATCAAGCCTAAGGAATGTAATAGATCAAATAAACAAAAGGGAAATAATAATATATATAAAAAAAAAAATCACCAGGCCTACTCAGACAGATGTGAAGAGCAGATTAAATACTAGCTGTGCACGATGCCAAAAAATGAAATAGTTTGGATTGAGGAGTTAAATACCTATAAAGTGCAGGTTAGATCCTGGGACAGAGGTGTAACACCTTACCCGCAGAACTCATTTTCCTAAATGAGAGTGGATGGCTTGGCTGGATTTGAATTAAACCTTAAATATTAGCCCAGGCAGAGACAAGTGGGCAGACAGCTCTGGCGTATGAATGTTTATGCAAATGAAGATGCAATAAAACAAGGCTCCTTGAAAAAGCTGCCCTAGTAAATTAGCGGAAAATGCACCGCCATAAACAGCTGTTGCATTTTAATCAAGCATCTGTAGAGTATATTTTGCTTTGTGTTACAAACAAAACAAAACAAAAAAACACCCAGATTGTGGCAACCTCATTTTATATTCAGAAATTAACCCGTTCTGCACTGCTAAAGAGCAATTCCCAGGTCACAGCTTCAGTGCACTGAGGGAGTAGAAGTACATTTAACTCATTGACTTTCAGGTTACCTTGTTTCATTTAGAAAGCTATGGTTCTGGATGGAAGAATAATTAGTAAATTTTACTTCTTGGTAATTCTCAGGAGGTTTTTGCTTACGCAGTCTCGGTTTGAAGCACGTTTTATAACGCAATGGATCCAAATAGGTTTAAAGAGTGTTTCTTCTGTACTTCTATCTTTGCACAAATTATAATGAATCTTGCAAAATAGCTCAGCTGTCAGGTCTTGTTAGAAAATGTCCTTTATATTAATGTGATACGAAATCGCACATCTTGGTTTTCAAAGAGTTAATAAACACCCCGAGCTGTGCTGATCTTGTAGCTTTAGTGAGCCTTAATCTGTAAGCTTGATTACCTCCTAACCCTCAGTCGCCTGCCTCCCTCCTAACACAGCGGGAGTTTTACGGCAGCATTAGTGGCATTTTGCCCAGCTTTAGCTTTAGGGAAATCATTCAGTGAGAAAGAAAAGCAGAAGGACTGGATCTGTCTACTGCTGCGAGGTCATTAACACAGCAGCATGGCCGGGCAGCGCTGGAGGAGCTCGGCGGTGGCAGTCCCCTCTGCTGCCCACGGGTTACCTTCCACCCTGCCCTTCGTGGGCTTCAGACGTGCTGCTCCAGATGCAACAGTGGCTTCCCCAACGTCACCTGCAGTGCTCGCTTCAGAGGAGTGATTTTTCTGTAGATCATCTACACAGCATATGGGCATCAGTGTGTATGTCTTGGTCCTTCTCAGAGCAATATCACTACAGATTTATGTGCTCCGGGCTCTTTGAGCGCACGGAGGCAGACAGGAATATTTAGTGGAGTTTGCTCTCACTCCAGGAAAAACTCACAAATGGGAATAATTCTTACCCGCTGTACAAGCTGGATGTCCTTTATTTATACCACTAACCACGAGGAATAGCTGCCTTCTGCCTACCTTCCTCATGAGGAGTAATCCTCACTCCACAGGTAGTGGAGAGGAGTCGTTTTAACTTCTAGTCAGTGCTGCAGTTCATTAGGTTTGGTATCTGCTTGATACTTTGCAAGAGTGGCCAGAGTTTGGCCATTTTATTTCACGTAAGGTTCTCCTACAGTTTAAAGTGGCGATTGTTCTTCTGGCTGGCTCTGGGCTTGTTTTTATGTGAACAGTTACAAAACCAATTTGCTTCTGTCCCCCGTATTATCATTGTCTGCTTCTGGAAGACAGCCTGGGCACTTCCTACTATCAACCTTTCAGAAGAAATAGTGCAGTTAGGCATCCTGCCAGAACTTAACCAGGAGTTTGTTGCCAAGTTGTTTGGCAGGAAAAGACCCTCTCTGTAGCGTGACGTTGTAGGTGTGGTAGATGTAGCTTGGAAGGACCATGGTCACACGCAGAGTGACCCTGGCCAGGGAGCAGGACAGTGTGGGCAGTGCAGAGGAGGTCAGGCCTGGACCTGGGCACCCCTCTGATGAGTGGTCTGTGCTGTGAGGTGCAACTGGGAGGTTTTCAGAATTGCCTCAAATTATACCTGGTTGCTAAAACATAAAATTGAAAACCTGTCAGGGGTTTTGTGTTTTCAGCAACTAATTTTATGAACAGAGACACCATTCTAATTAAAATTTATTGCTTTCCGTTTTAACCTAGGTATTTATTAAATGGACAAGTAACTGAAACCACTGCTCTAAAATGAAAAAAAAAAAGCAAAGCCAAAACAAAACCAAACTGAGCAACTGTTGGCTGAGATTCCTCCTCAGGGAGAACCATGTGTCTCTTTTATCTGCAAAGCAAAAGCAGAGGGGTAATGCACATCTTCCACTTGGTATTTTCTGCGTTTCTCTGGTGACTGGTTAGAAATGGTTTCTGACTCACCAGCATGCTCTAGGTCAGCTGGTCTTCTGGCAGTGCACTGGCTTACAAAACAAAAGCAAATTATGTAAACTCCTAACTTGCATTTTTTTAAGTGAAGCTGTTTTGGTTGGTAATCTATTGTCAGGAAGGTCTGGTATCAGGATTTAGCTGTTGGGGATCTTCAGTAAGCTTGAGAGCAGCAGTGGCCACCTTGGCAGTGAGAGAAAGCACATTTAGTTCTCATTCATCTGTAATCTGGCCATGTCACTGGTGTGGACATGTCCCACCGTGCTTTGTTCTTCAGTGGAAATTCAACCTTCAACCCCTCGGGCACTCCCTGATGCTGTTTGATTCAGGAGGGGCTTCACAACTAGCTGGTCAAGGACACACCTCATCACCCTCACCTCTCTAGTGACAGAGCATCCTGCCTGTGGGATTTAGCTGCCTTGTTTGCCATGTTTATTTAATAAAAGTTAAAGCTTTGCTGCTGTTTTGAAACAGTAGGCATGTGTTTATCCTCATTTCAGCACGCTGTCAGCAAGTCTTTCCTTTAAAAAAATATCCTTATTGTAATGGTGTCGTCCTCTGTTGTCACTATAGCACCTCTCCTGTTAAGCAGTGAGGTTAAGAGCAATGTCCAAAAGGTGCTAAGGGTAGAATCCTGCAAATATATTAATATGTATTTCTCTTCTAAGTGTCATCTTTGTCTAATAATACTTTACAGAAAGCATTGATGTCACTCAATGCTTGCCACCGCTGACCTCACCCCTGCATTGTGCTGTTCCTGATTATTTGCATGAGGCTAATCAAATCTGCTTTATTATTCTTGAATTTGAAGGAATTTTTCTCCCTTTGCCTTGCAGTGTAGGAGCTGCAAAGTGCCCATGTCAGGGGAGAGGGTGGGGATGGAGAACTGTTGTATTTGACATAGAAACAAATACCCTCATTATCTTTACAGCTTCCTTGAGGTGTACAAGGTGGATGACACCACCTCCTTCAGATCCTTGGGAAACAATAAAGCGTGTTTAAATTAAGCATTGAGGCTGAAGATTCCTGCTTTCTGCTCCACTCTTAATCCACTGCTGGATTTAAGTATATAGCAATATTCCAGGGTGTTCCAGGTCAGCGTAGAGGCTGCAAATCCAATGTGAGGGTTATACTGCTGTTCATAGCAGAAGTGGTATTTACAGATTAATCTGGATATATGTGGATACACACTAACCTGCCACAGGGCATGCTGCAGACTTCACACCTTGTCTTTGCACAAATAGATTTTGGTAGATGGGCTCAGTCTTTATAGAAAACCCTTAACAACCCACCAAGACACAGAAGTGATATTTTTAGTGTCCTGTGTGTACCAGTTACTACCAATATATAGTAATATAATACAAGTCCTATGGGAAATGGAAAAAATGTTGTTTTCTTTACTGTCCTTCCAAGGAATAGACACACGATGTGCTGAGAGGGGAGTGGAGTTGCTTTAAAGTTTTAACTTCCAGCTACACTTGATAGCTAGAAATAAACACAGAATGTTTGCATATAAATTGCATTTGAGTTTAAAATTTTTTGCTTTTGATATCAGCCTGTAGTTTTGCACTGTGATGAAATGCTTGCCAGCATTTAATATCCTCTGTCTTTTCGGTGACCATGCCATGACCTTTCAGAATAAAAGTTGCAGATCGGAAGTAACTGGCTGAGAATTAGTGGTTGGTATATTCCAGTTTACATAGAAATGTCCTCAGTTAAAATATGGTTCATTCATCGGTCAAACCGTCCTTACTTCCTTTAATTGAATTAAGATGGGCAAATGAGAGATGTGTGCAAGACAGAAAAAAAAATCTTCTGCAAATCTCTGTTATCCTTTTGATAGCGTAAAACAAATCAATTAAAAATGTGTCAAAGCATCTTTTCCACACAACTTTGAAGCAGAAACTATTTCACAAAAGTAGAAATTTAAATTAGAAATAGGAGAATGTAAATTAGATTTTACAATTACACATAATCTGGTTTTTCTTTTTGAGAAAGATAGATGGCTACTATTTGATCATATTTTATAGGCTGTTACATCAAGTATAATCAGTTTTATAACTTGTTCATTTTAAAAACTTGCTCATGTACCTTTTGTCTCATTGAACTGTAGCAGCAACAGAAACAAAAAATAAAATAAAAAAACAGTTTAGCCGTTCACCATTACAATGAAGGATTCTGTCTGTCAGTTGAGAGAACCAGCTAGGCACTGAGCCCAGAATAGAGCTGATAAAACAGGACTTTCAGAAGTACTTACATTTTGGTACTGTTCTCTTCTGCATTTCCTGATCAGTCAGTTGTCACGAATCCACTGTTTGCTGTGCTGTTTGGGGATTTTTGTGCTGCTCGTGGAGTTGGCCTTTGCAGCAGCATCTCATGCAGCCCTCTAACGAGTTGCTTGAGGTGATTAAATGAACAGAACAAACTGTTTCAACTCAGAAATGTTTAAAGCTGTCTGCAGGTTTTGGTTGGTGGTTTTTTTCTGTGTGTTTTCCTGTGAGCCACTGGCAGGGAACAGCCAGGGCTTGGCAAGGCGAGGGGCTGCTCCCGGGGCAGCGCGGGGACCTCCGGGCCCAGCCGTGACACCTACCACACGATGTCACCTACCACACGATGTCACCTCCCTGGCTGGACGTCCTGGGGGCTCCCCCCGAAGGGGTCGAGTGAACATTTCTACTCCACCTCATTTTTTTATTGGAAATAATTCATATAAATTAATAAAAACACGTGTGCTGTTGCTTCAGTAAAAGACACATTCCAAACACAGAGACTGATGTTGCGGTATGTTGGAATTCATATAAAATATGACTGTCTGCTTTGAAAACTTTACTATCACTTTACAATTCTGGTCTGGATTGAAATGGAATTTGCAGTAGAAAAACTTAGAAACTAATTATTTCATTAAAAGAACAAAACAGAACATAGTAGGGGGTTTTGTAAATAGAGAGGGATGAGAATTAGAGTCTGTCCTTTTATTTTTATGTGAAGGAATTCTTCTAGGAGATTTTTAAAAGTTTGCTGTGGTTGGTTTCTTGTGGGCTGTGTGGAGAACAAGAGTTTTCACAGGACCCCACAGGCAAGGACTTTCAAAATCTGTATTTTCATCATGAGCCACATGATTTTCTTACTTTGGTGCCCTTTCTAAAACCTTCGTTTTGCTTCATCCGTTGTGCAGCATGTTTGCATGTTTCTTCTCATAGCTGCAGGAGTACCTTGGAAGGTAAAAAATCCAGCTGTGCTCCAGTGTTGACAGTAAACTTTATCCATAGGCTGCCTTATTTTTGTCTGAATTCCTTATTGGAAGCATTTTGTTTGTCCCACAAAGATACACATAGAGGAAAAGAGGAAAAACAGCAAAAATGACATGACTGTTTCAAGAAGCTCTAAACACATTAACAACAGATTTGGAGTTATTTATTGATGGTTTTGCCCACTGGCAGTGTAAAATGCATGTCAGTTGTCATCACCAGTAACAATTTCAGCACATTGTGTTCCTTTTTTATTTACACCAGTGGCAACATGCTTATAAACACCGTCACTGGGGGTAGGTCAGGAGGTCAGTGCTCGAGGTTAAGAATGGAAGGGGTCATCGGCTATTAACCTAAGTTTAGCAGCACATAGTGCAGCCCTGTATGTGCTGGGGCCTCAGCACCTACCAAACTTAGTAAAACTTCTCTATCTCGAATAATTTGGCTCCAAGATATTTTCTAGGGTTTGAGTTCAAGTTTTTTTTGGAAGGGTGATTAAGTCTCTCACATTTTCTATCTTTATGTGTTCTTATGGGCTTCCTGATCTTTGCACCAAAGTAAAACTGTTCATTTAGGGCTTAATTCTCTTCTGCTTGGAAGCAGTGGGAGTTTTCCATTGGCTTAAGTAGGAGCAGAGGAAGACTAATCTGACACGTCACAACGTAAAAAAGATGGACAGCAGCAGCAATTGAAACCTGAACTCAGAACTGAGGAGATAGAGGCTTTTTATGGAAGAAAAAAAAATGACATTTTTCTTCCACGTGCAAAAGGCTTCCTCTTTTGTCAGGTTTTTCAGGAGTGTGCACACCCAGGCTATCCATAAGAACCTGAAATGGGGGTTTGCAGAAGTAACTTGGATGTGCAGCAGGGCGCGTTGAAGGGACCTGCTTTTGAGAAAGTGCAGCCCTCTAAAAACAGTTCCCCCGAAGGTGTTTCCAAATGAGCACTGAGAGAGAAAACACGCGAGTGTTGCTCATTGCTTGTCGCTCAAAATATCTTGGCTGGTGTGTTTGGAAAGGATGGCTTGTTACTCTTATTTATTCAGAGCATACATGTTGCAACTGCAAGGCTTGAAGGGAAAAGAATATTCCCAGAGGATCTTTCACCTCCCTGACTTTTATGGAAGCTTTTGCTTTTAATGCTTTAAAGGCAAAGTAATTTTTTATTGTATACTTTGTATACTGTGTTTTCTGGAACCTTTTGAGGGGTTTAAAAATTCATAGGTGAAGCCTTGTACTCCTTTTTTCACTATCTATTGCAACTTGTTACTGCACAGTAATGAAACCCATCAGCGCTGCTAAAAGAGACAAAACTGTTCCCATTAATGTTCCCTGTATTTACAAGTTACACTGTGTTTTGAGTCGTGTACAGTCCTGAACATCCCTCTACCACTGCGTGCTCTGAAAGTTAATGTACCTGTTTGCAATTCCCTCTGTTCCCATCTTTTTCCTGCATTTGACACACCGGTGTTTCCCCAAGAGCTCTTTTTATCTCCTCTGCCAGGCAACCTCTGTCACGGCGTCCAAATACTCTGTTTAGAACCCTTTAAAGAAGCTGAAAATTTACAGTTGCAGTTAAACACGTTAGCTTGGTGTTTCCAGAGATACCGAGTGGATTTGAATACACAGATCTAATGAATTTTAATGGGAATAACTTCTGAATTATGTAAAATATAGTAAGATGTTCATCTTGAACCGAACTAAAATAATCTTTTAAAGTAACATTTTAATACACAATTTATCTAACATAGATAATTTATACAAGCTTCTTTCAACCCTAAGTCTGTTCCAGTAAGCAGTACTTTTGCCAAAAAGCTTCTCTTTTTCATACAGAATCATGGATTTTCTGAATGATACTCAAGAAAGTTATCTGAAACTGCCTTCCAATTCTCACAGTCCTGTTGTTTGGATGTTCAGATTTTGATCTGTAAATAAAACCTGCAGTCTGCCTCTCTCATGGACCTTTTTCTCATCCATAAAAATATATGCAGTGTCTTAAAGGAAGAATTTAATTCAGAGGCTAATACAGGCTAGATAGCACTTAATAAAAGCACAAAGCCGCATTATTTATAGATACTATATTTGCATAATACATGAAAGTAGAAAAAAATATTTTTTTTTCCCCATTTGACTCTGAGGGGAATGCTCCAAGTCAGGCTTTTCACCAGAAAGTGAATTAGTGACCTGCACTTGAGAAGGGGGGATTGTATGGTGCAGCGTAGCCTGAGGTTTAGTGTTTAGTGAAGTTGCTCACTCATTACTCACACTATCTTATGAAAATGTTTTGTACGAGTAGCATCAGTGTTTTCAATCCAGGCAACCTATTGGGGGAATTACAAAACCTCTGTGCTCGGTTGTGTAACAGGACTAGATTTCTGGATTGTTGCAATATGTGCACACCAGTGGTGTTACTATTAATTTTCTGAATCAAATCCTGTGTGAGGAGCCAGATGGCTTGGGAGCATCTTGTCATCCCAACCCCTGCAAACACTTTTAGCCATAAAAAAAAGAAGATTGAACTGTGATTTCACAGATTTTTCATTAGTTAATCTGGGATAGAGAGGCTTCAAAGATCCCATCAGTTAATTCTCTCAGCACTTGTGGAAATTTCTGGCACGTTGCACCAAAGCTGGTTTAAAATCCAAGCTAAGAATCGCTGCCTGAAAGAAGCTGATCTCCCCTACATGTGGATAATTTTTTTTAAAATATTTTAAAAATTTAAAAATATATGTATAAAAAAAAGGAGTAAATAAAACTCCCCTTGTGTGGAGTTGGATTGGAGCCGATATTTCAGAAAACACTTTGAATACCTTCAATATTATGCAGGGTAGTTGGTGAAACTGTCGGGATCTGTAATCACTTTCATTCCAAATGCTTCTGGGAAGTAGTTCCTAAATGCACGTGTTTCTTTATGTACAAACAGTAAAAAAAAAAAAGATTTTTTTTTTTCCTTTCCTTTTGGCTAGCTGTAATGCCACTTTCACCTTTGCAAACAGACCTACTAAATAATAATCAGTTGCAATCTGTGAATTTCCCTCCTCTTATCAATTATTAAGTATCATAAACCTTCTGTTTGGATAATCTTGGCACCACTTTAAGCGTTAACAGTAAATTTATTTTTAATTAAATCTGTGCATTGAGAATAAAATGAGGCTCTTCTGCATACTAAACAGAACACATATGCCACCTCTACTTATTATCAAAAAATCTGATAATGCTTATGAAAGTTGTAAAGGCTGGAGTTCATTGTCTGTGTCCCATTTAACTTCAGCAGTATTAGTTAATGAGATCACAACCAAAGTGAGTAACTGCTGCTACCTCAGAAGTGTTTGCTGAGAGCATTCCCCTCTCACAGAGCACTTCTTTCATTTAGTTCAAAACATTCATCACAGCTACAGGTGACCTGGAAACGTGGGTGCATTTAGTATGCTGGAGATGGATCCAGAGCAGTGCTTTGGGATACATGGGAAGTGGTTTCCTTTGTCAGATGCATTGATCTGAAAGTTTAAAGTTATTATCGTTGTAGATTGTAATTGATTTTTTTATTATTGTCATTATTTATTTTGTTATTATTGTTATTATTTAGCTTATTGTTTAGGTGCCGTTTTTTTCAAGGGCTTTGGTGAGGATTCATCAGCTCATTGGGACACGAGAGGAAGAGCGGGTCTGTGAAAATAGTTCAGGAATGTTTTGACAGTTCAGTTCAGGCAACTTTCTGGTACCTAACAGAAGATGTGGCAGAGCGAAAATGCCTCCTCACGTGTGTTTTTGTTAACCTCTTTGCTAACAAGAGCTGTATCCGAAACGAGGGAGCGCTTCAGCTGGGGCCAGGGAGCCTCCCGCCAGCGCTGTGAATCTCATCAGTTCTTTCTCCTGAGCGGCACTTGCAGCTCGGGGCTGTGTGACATGAGCCCAGAGGGAAACGCCGGCCGGGCGGCTCGCACTGGGCAGCCATTGTCCGCTCTGCGCCGGCAGGAGCGCGTGAAGCTGTTTGCATAGCGTGCTGGCTCTGGCAGGGTCAGCTCCAGTCTGTGGCCGCTAAAAATGAAAAACATGCCCCAACCGGGACAAGAGCAGGGTCAACAGCTGGCAAAGGATATGGCAATCATTTATATAAATATGCTTTCTCAAGCCCGCAAAAACAAAAAACCCAAACCCAACAGCTGGGAAGGGTTGGAAGTAGCCCCAAGGCTGGTTAGTTCCCTTCCAGATGGGGAGGTTAGACCGGGGCTAGCCAGGCTGCTCCACATAGACTTCCGATTCGCATTAGAAATGAAAAGAGGAGAGGAAAGGAAAAAGGAAGAAAAGCTACAAGCATGACTGCTCTGTTTTTCACCTAACTTAATCAAATAAGTGAGGAGTTTCCGAGACGGAAGGCTTGCATTTCTTGGTGTTCACGCTCGGTTTTCTGTGTTTATCACGGTGTCTGATACACTCCTTAACTGTTTAAAAAGGAAGCGTATATATTCTATAGAATGGTTTATGTGTAATGTCATGGTCATTTGTAGGCAGATTGAAGAATCATGTGAAGATTTGTGCTCTGTTCATGTCTTCTGTGTATTTATACAGTCAGATCCCAAGGAAGGAGAGACAAAGAAGTTTGCCAGGCATGCCACAGAGGTTTAGGTGGCAGATACAGTTTATTCCTATAACTCGCTTTTACTTGTAACTGTGCTCTTAGCACATTTTTATCTGTCAAGTCAAAACAGAATCCTAACCTTAGCAACTACATGTTTATTCCTATAACTCGCTTTTACTTGCAACTGTGCTCTTAGCACGTTTTTGTCTGTCAAGTCAAAAAAGAATCCTAACCTTAGCAACTACATATCATGATGTAGAAAACTCTTGGTGAAAAAGGTCTTAAATGTGAGTAGTTTGCTTTTCAGAGTTCCAAACGTGGACTTAGGTCGTGTGGTACAGAAGAGTCTGTTGCAGTGACACATGATGCAGCAATTTAAGAGTTGTCACGCAAATGCAGAGGTCATAGTACAGGTGAACATTATGTCAGTTGAACAAATACAGACCTTTACATTCTGTACCTTTCATCCAAACACAATTAGAAGAACATTTTTCAGGACTTAGTATCTTTCGCTGTTGAGCCAAATCTTCTATAAAAGAGAATTTCTACAGAAGCAAAATGGATTAGATTCTCATTACAGTGCTCACTACTGAATGTTCATCCTTTAGCAAGAGCTCTAACCTGTGAACTGCTGAGGACGTTGCTCATAGTGTGTGCTTTGTGCCCAGCTCTCCTGAGCACTGCTGTGTGATGTTAATCCTGCAATGTCCCTTAATCAGTACAGGGTAACAGAGGAGGAAATCCTAGATCACTGAGGCCTCTCTCCAAAGTTGGCCGTGAAGATGGAAGTTCAATGAAAATTCAGAAGCTGCTTTCTTAAGAAAATATATTGTTTCTTTTTCACATAAGAAATTATTTTCATGTAAGAAATGAAGAAAATGAAATTTTAATTCTTTTATTCAGTAGAACGTGTCTTCTTTCAGTATTTGTAGTGTGAAACATACTTTCCATCGTAGATTGAAAGCCTACATTTTCATTTTAGTTTGACAAAAATCTAGCCCTTTATCTATAGTTTTCTGTTTACTTTTCTTTAAGATTCTATCTAGCAGTCTGCAAGACAGGTACTTTTCTGCGGTGATTGACATGGTCATTTTCTATTGTACTTCATGTCAGTGTCTTCTTCAGCTATTTAAAAAAAAACCAAACCAACAACCTGAAGCTTAGAGCAGCTGAGCTCCTTCTGTGGCCAAAAGTGGGTGCATTAGAAACACTTCACTGCTTCTGCAGCAGAGATCACTAAACCAATGCTGAGCTGGATCAGCAAGGCAAGCAGCAGGTTAGGCAGCCATGAGCCAGGAAACATCCCTTCCTTCAACACCATTGCCATCCACATGGTGATGTCAGGGAAGTCCTTTCACAGATGCTGACAGTGTTGTGTGATCATTAATTTTACATTATCATGACTTTCTTTCATGCCATCCTGACCATTGGTGTCAGTTCTTTGACAATCGTGAGGTCATTATTCAGGCATTCAAGTTGAAAACTGGGACTGCACCACTTGTTCATCCATGGGGAGAGGATTTCTGTCTTTTCTGCTGCACGTGCTGGTGCAGAAAATCCTCCATGTGTGGCTGAAGCTGTTATTTTCCACTTGCGGTTTGTCATGTGTGTGCCCACACCTGCCAGGATTTGGAAAACAAATTATGGTCAGACAAACTCCTCTTTTGGTTCTCTAAGGAACTACTTACAGAGAGGCTAAAGCAGTTCCTGGATAGATTGTCAGCTTTACAGCTCTTCTAACTGTGAAATCACAACTATAGTGCAACAAAGAGAATATTTTCCAACTTGGAACATTCAGTCAAACTACGTATGGTTGGAAAGAAGAACTGCTCATGCTAGCTGTGTGGATATGTTCCTGTATGCAATATTAATCTTCTGCGTTTGATTTTCTCTCTCTTCCTCTTGGAAAAGACCAGTAAAACAAGGTAATTTAAAACTACCTGAACACATCCTTCCACCTGACTGTTAGGCCCTGAAGTCATAACCTCCTGACCTCAGAGGTTACAGGTCTAGTGCTTTTTATCCTCCCTGATTTCTCAGTATCTGCCCACTTCCTCCCGACATTGGAGCCTTGTTATATAAGGAAATTGGAAACACCGACCGGGCTGTCCAGGGCCAGCAATCTCCACCCCAGATAAGGGCTGGCCCCTGCCCTGGTGCAAGAGGAGTGCTGATTTTACATGGAAATGTGCACTAGGGGGTAAAGCTGAAGAAGCTTCACAGCAACCAGTTAGGAGTACATTTACTGAAGAAATGAATCTACATTTTTACTCAGTTATTTGACTTGTTTAGTGAAAGATATACCTTGAGACTTCTACAGTTTAAAACAATACATATAAAAATCTTCCAGAATACTTTACAGAAGTTCTAATACCATACAGGATTACCAGGAAGATTAGTAGAAGTATTAATAAACTGCTTGATGACTTCTGTAGTTGCTACTTTCAGACTTCTGATTTTTTTTCTCGTCTTTCTGAAATGAGCTTATGAAGAGCAGATGTGAGAGGTTCATGGTAGGTGGATGTTTGAGCTAAGATCTACCTGCGAGGCAGTGAGCTCAGTGGAAAAGTTCAGCATTGGAGGGAGAAAAAGAGCATGATCATGTGAAACCTTGGCAGTGTCATTTCTTCTAAAGATTGTTGCTAGACTTCCACCTTGATGGAGCTGATTTTCTGAAGTGCCTGCTTGTTTAGTTTCAGTGAAACAAAACTTGGTAAAATAAGAGAACTGAATGGATCTAGGTAGTCTGAATAGGACAAGAAGTTGAAAGCAATAGATGATGGTGGTGTATCGAATTAAAAGACTAAGGCATGCATTGCATTGAAACCCAAAAGCAGTCATTAAAGCTTCTTCATTAAAGGTTATCTGTGTTTACAAAATAATAAATCGGATATACTGCTGTAATTTTTGTTGTCTGTAAAGCTTAGTGTGTCTGAGTATGGCAGTGTTACTGCTGGAAACCCTTACAAATAATTGAAACAACTATGATAAAACTAAATATTGTAAATTAGTTTCTTTACAGCATTTGATAGAAGCAGAAAGCAAAGGAGAGGAAATTTAAATAATTTCAAGAACTATTACATGAAGTAACTGATAGGAAACATCTGAGACTGGTAACATCCATGGGATGTGCTTTTGAATAATTTCAAATCCAGAATCCAGGTCAAATAAACTTCTCTTTCAGGGCACACAATCTACCTTACAAAACATACTAAAAATGTGTTTGTTTTTCACTCTAACAAATCTGGTGCTTAAGAGGAATAAGCAGGCAAATGTTACTTGAGGCCAGATTTCTGTCCAAGGGAAATGTGTTGCTGGGCTAAGAATGCAAGCTTCCCCTGGCAGTCATCTGCAGGCTGCTCAGCAAAGGACAGCCACCATCTGTAACAACAGGGCTTCCTGGGAACTTCTCAACTCCATCAGTTTCTTTTGAAGCACATTTCAGTACAGTTTGAGCTTTGTTGGTAACAAATAAACAAATTCCTGTTCCTGAGGACTGAGGGTTGGAATAGGTCCCTAAATATCTCAGTGACAGTAGAGACACAAGAATGTCTTAGATGAAGAAATGGAAGGAAAGGCTGAGCATTAATTAAGCAAAAGGTGGTGAAATAATATTAGGTAGCAAGAGCTTTCCCTAGAAATTTTAGTAATTAAATGTAAACATAATGTCTGTTAATTAATATCTCTGCTTCTTGGAGTACAATTCTCAGGCACATAAGACAGATTAAGGGAGGTAAATTTTAACTTATGTACTGGTAGTTTAAAACATTGTTGATTTAATCTCATTGAACTGCTCAGCAAAGCACGACTGATCCATATTACTGAACAGAACTTGGAACAGGAAAGACCAAAGAAGAAGAAAAGACTGAAAAATAAACTATACAGTAGCAGACATGCTGAAAGCTTCATGTAATGAACAAAGAAGAAGAATTCATGAAATGAAACAGTAATTCCTTTCCAGAAGATTAACCAAATGGAAATTTTCAACACACAGGGCTGGTTAATTAATAGTCAGGTCCATCATTTTACTGGAGGGTTTTCCATTTAAGAAAGAGTCTCTCTTCTTAAAACAGAGATAGGTCAAATGATTGAAGTTGCACTACTGTGGTTTAATCATTTTAAGCCACTTTCAGGTTTACATAATGCAAAATTAACCCTCTTGTCTTAGTGTTTTTCAGCCACTTGCCTTTAGGATAAATTTTCTCTTCCTCCTGTTAAATTGATTGGTAGAGTTCTCATTAATTATAATCTTAATCGTACAGAAACTCCTGTTTCTGTAAATATAGTGTCAGAAGAATTAGTGCCTTGCCATGCACATATGCATACAGTTGGCCTCAATTTTTGTTTTTTGGTGTTAACTCACTTGATCCCTACAGATTCCCCCATAAATGTAGCTTCACTCATGAGTTATTCTTCAGTGCTTTTCCATATGAAACTTATACTACGAATATTTTTCCTTAGTAGTCATCTTTTGGTTTTGAAGTGGCAAAACCAGTGAAAATAGTAACTTAAATGTAGCTTAAAGTCATTTCCTTCCTTCCTTTTCCTAGGAACACAGCTTTAAATGCAGGTCTGCACTGGAGTGAGGCTCTCTGTGGTGGCCATGTGCTAATGGGCCTCAGTGCTGGCCACTGGTGCCTGCAGTACTCCTCAGAACGAGTCTGAGGGCTAGAAGTGCATTTAAAAGCAGTGTGACTTTCATGTGCAAAGTTAAATCTTTAGCTGGGTTGCCAACCCCCCCAAAACACAAAGAAAAATCTCTTAAGGTAGGTGGGTTTGGTTTGGCAAACGATGAAGAGACGTGAAAAAATTTAAAACCACTTTGTGGGTTTGTCCAAGACACTCAGAGTTTGGATTCAGGAGTCATTTTAAGCTAAACTTTTGTTTAATAAAGAAAGCAGCAGAGCTAGACCAAAAGGAAGGAATTATAGTACAAAACAGAAAATGGCTTAAGAGAAAAAATTGCCCCCCTCAGACTGTTTCTTTATTCCTTTTTTTGCCTCCGATGTGAAGCAAGAGGATGTTTAACTTTGGTGTTAAACTTCAGTGGCTTCGTGTCGTGCTGTAGTTCTTCCTACATTTAATAGGAGTTGATCAAATTATTTCTTATTTAATCTCATCTACCAGCTGTGCTTATACTAACAGCAGTGTCACTTTTCTGCCACCTAAAGGAAGGAGGAGAACCCCATGGGTTCTCCCCCAGAAAGCAAAACCTGTTGGCTGTAGACCTAAGTTTTCCTCCCTGGTTCCTGATTGCATTGGTTCATAGGTAGTGAACAGAAGAACAGGACACTTTAAAACCTCATTGTAAACTGTGATTTAAACCCTAACATTTTAATATGTAATATATAAGTAATTTGGCAGAATTATTTTTTTTAAAAAAATGTATCATGGTTGTCCAGCATATAGGCCCCAGTCCAGGAAAGCACTTACATACATGCTTAACTTCAAACATGTGAGGAGCTGAAGTCAAGTATGTGCTTAAGTACTTCCCCTGCTCTGTGCTGCTGCCAGCCACACACCGCAGGGTGTTTGGTTCCTACAGTAGCAGGTGAGTCATTTTATAAATCTCTCTGTATTATGAAGTGATTTCATGACAACTTCTCAACTTGAAATATTCATTCCTGGGTTTTTTGGCACCAGATGAATTAAACTCACAGTATTCATACATGGGTTTGTAGTGTCTGTATTTAAAAATGTATAATTTCACCTTCTGGCTATGCCAGTTCTCAGAGAGGCCAGATTGTTGGTTTGTTTTGTTTGTTGTTGTT